>NC_091315.1:3319795-3422295 GCF_038502225.1 Cherax quadricarinatus
GTAAAGTAAAGGTGGGACTGCCAGCGAGGAGGCCAGGTAAAGTAAAGGTGGGACTGCCAGCGAGGAGGCCAGGTAAAGTAAAGGTGGGACTGCCAGCGAGGAGGCCAGGTAAAGTAAAGGTGGGACTGCCAGCGAGGAGGCCAGGTAAAGTAAAGGTGGGACTGCCAGCGAGGATGCCAGGTGAAGTAAAGGTGGGACTGTAAGCGAGGAGGCCAGGTAAAGTAAAGGTGGGACTGCCAGCGAGGAGGCCAGGTAAAGTAAAGGTGGGACTGCCAGCGAGGAGGCCAGGTAAAGTAAAGGTGGGACTGCCAGCGAGGAGGCCAGGTAAAGTAAATGTGGGACTGCCAGCGAGGAGGCCAGGTAAAGTAAAGGTGGGACTGCCAGAGAGGAGGCCAGGTAAAGTAAAGGTGGGTCTGCCAGCGAGGAGGCCAGGTAAAGTATAGGTGGGACTGTCAGCGAGGAGGCCAGGTAAAGTAAAGGTGGGACTGTCAGCGAGGAGGCCAGGTAAAGTAAAGGTGGGACTGTCAGCGAGGAGGCCAGGTAAAGTATAGGTGGGACTGTCAGCGAGGAGGCCAGGGAAAGTAAAGGTGGGACTGTCAGCGAGGAGGCCAGGTAAAGTATAGGTGGGACTGCCAGCGAGGAGGCCAGGTAAAGTAAAGGTGGGACTGCCAGCGAGGAGGCCAGGTAAAGTAAAGGTGGGACTGCCAGCGAGGAGGCCAGGTAAAGTAAAGATGGGACTGCCAGCGAGGAGGCCAGGTAAAGTAAAGGTGGGACTGCCAGCGAGGAGGCCAGGTAAAGTAAAGGTGGGACTGTCAGCGAGGAGGCCAGGTAAAGTAAAGGTGGGACTGTCAGCGAGGAGGCCAGGTAAAGTAAAGGTGGGACTGTCAGCGAGGAGGCCAGGTAAAGTATAGGTGGGACTGTCAGCGAGGAGGCCAGGGAAAGTAAAGGTGGGACTGTCAGCGAGGAGGCCAGGTAAAGTATAGGTGGGACTGTCAGCGAGGAGGCCAGGGAAAGTAAAGGTAGGACTGCCACCGAGGAGGCCAGGGAAAGTAAAGGTGGGACTGTCAGCGAGGAGGCCAGGGAAAGTAAAGGTGGGACTGCCAGCGAGGAGGCCAGGTAAAGTAAAGGTGGGACTGCCAGCGAGGAGGCCAGGGAAAGTAAAGGTGGGACTGCCAGCGAGGAGGCCAGGTAAAGTAAAGATGGGACTGCCAGCGAGGAGGCCAGGTAAAGTAAAGGTGGGACTGCCAGCGAGGAGTCCAGGTAAAGTAAAGGTGGGACTGTCAGCGAGGAGGCCAGGTAAAGTAAAGGTGGGACTGCCAGAGAGGAGGCCAGGTAAAGTAAAGATAGGACTGCCAGCGAGGAGGCCAGGTAAAGTAAAGGTGGGACTGCCAGAGAGGAGGCCAGGTAAAATATAAGTGGGACTGCCAGCGAGGAGGCCAGGTAAAGTATAAGTGGGACTGCCAGCGAGGAGGCCAGGTAAAGTATAGGTGGGACTGCCAGTGAGGAGGCCAGGTAAAGTAAAGATAGGACTGCCAGCGAGGAGGCCAGGTAAAGTAAAGGTGGGACTGCCAGCGAGGAGGCAAGGTAAAGTAAAGGTGGGACTGCCAGCGAGGAGGCCAGGTAAAGTATAAGTGGGACTGCCAGCGAGGACGCCAGGTAAAGTAAAGGTGGGACTGCCAGCGAGGAGGCCAGGTAAAGTATAAGTGGGACTGCCAGCGAGGAGGCCAGGTAAAGTAAAGGTGGGACTGCCAGCGAGGAGGCCAGGTAAAGTATAAGTGGGACTGCCAGCGAGGAGGCCAGGTAAAGTATAAGTGGGACTGCCAGCGAGGAGGCCAGGTAAAGTAAAGGTGGGACTGCCAGCGAAGAGGCCAGGTAAAGCATAGGTGGGACTGCCAGCGAGGAGGCCAGGTAAAGTATAAGTGGGACTGCCAGCGAGGAGGCCAGGTAAAGTATAGGTGGGACTGCCAGCGAGGAGGCCAGGTAAAGTAAAGGTGGGACTGCCAGCGAGGAGGCCAGGTAAAGTAAAGATAGGACTGCCAGCGAGGAGGCCAGGTAAAGTAAAGGTGGGACTGCCACCGAGGAGGCCAGGTAAAGTAAAGTTGGGACTGCCAGAGAGGAGGCCAGGTAAAGCATAGGTGGGACTGCCAGCGAGGAGGCCAGGTAAAGTATAAGTGGGACTGCCAGCGAGGAGGCCAGGTAAAGTATAAGTGGGACTGCCAGCGAGGAGGCCAGGTAAAGTATAGTTGGGACTGCCAGCGAGGAGGCCAGGTAAAGTAAAGGTGGGACTGCCAGCGAGGAGGCCAGGTAAAGCATAGGTGGGACTGCCAGCGAGGAGGCCAGGTAAAGTATAAGTGGGATTGCCAGCGAGGAGGCCAGGTAAAGTATAGGTGGGACTGCCAGCGAGGAGGCCAGGTAAAGTAAAGGTGGGACTGCCAGCGAGGAGGCCAGGTAAAGTATAGGTGGGACTGCCAGCGAGGAGGCCAGGTAAAGCATAGGTGGGACTGCCAGCGAGGAGGCCAGGTAAAGTATAAGTGGGACTGCCAGCGAGGAGGCCAGGTAAAGCATAGGTGGGACTGCCAGCGAGGAGGCCAGGTAAAGCATAGGTAGGACTGCCAGCGAGGAGGCCAGGTAAAGTATAAGTGGGACTGCCAGCGAGGAGGCCAGGTAAAGCATAGGTGGGACTGCCAGAGAGGAGGCCAGGTAAAGTATAGGTGGGACTGCCAGCGAAGAGGCCAGGTAAAGTAAAGGTGGGACTGCCAGCGAGGAGGCCAGGTAAAGTAAAGGTGGGACTGCCAGCGAGGAGGCCAGGTAAAGTATAGGTGGGACTGCCAGCGAGGAGGCCAGGTAAAGTAAAGGTGGGACTGTCAGCGAGGAGGCCAGGTAAAGAATAGGTGGGACTGCCAGCGAATAGGCCAGGTAAAGTATTGGTGGGACTGCCAGCGAGGAGGCCAGGTAAATTAAAGGTGGGACTGACAGCGAGGAGGCCAGGTAAAGTATAGGTGGGACTGCCAGCGAGGAGGCCAGGTAATGTATTGGTGGGACTGCCAGCGAGGAGGCCAGGTAAAGTAAATGTGGGACTGCAAGCGAGGAGGCCAGGTAAAGTATAGGTGGGACTGCCAGCGAGGAGGCCAGGTAAAGTATAGGTGGGACTGCCAGCGAGGAGGCCAGGTAAAGTATAGGTGGGACTGCCAGCGAGGAGGCCAGGTAAAGTAAAGGTGGGACTGTCAGCGAGGAGGCCAGGTAAAGTAAATGTGGGACTGCCAGCGAGGAGGCCAGGTAAAGTATAGGTGGGACTGCCAGCGAGGAGGCCAGGTAAAGTAAATGTGGGACTGCCAGCGAGGAGGCCAGGTAAAGTATAGGTGGGACTGCCAGCGAGGAGGCCAGGTAAATTATAGGTGGGACTGTCAGCGAGGAGGCCAGGTAAAGTAAATGTGGGACTGCCAGCGAGGAGGCCAGGTAAAGTATAGGTGGGACTGCCAGCGAGGAGGCCAGGTAAAGTATAGGTGGGACTGCCAGCGAGGAGGCCAGGTAAAGTATAGGTGGGACTGCCAGCGAGGAGGCCAGGTAAAGTATAGGTGGGACTGCCAGCGAGGAGGCCAGGTAAAGTATAGGTGGGACTGCCAGCGAGGAGGCCAGGTAAAGTAAAGGTGGGACTGTCAGCGAGGAGGCCAGGTAAAGTAAAGGTGGGACTGCCAGCGAGGAGGCCAGGTAAAGTAAAGGTGGGACTGCCAGCGAGGAGGCCAGGTAAAGTAAAGGTGGGACTGTCAGCGAGGAGGCCAGGTAAAGTAAAGGTGGGACTGCCAGCGAGGAGGCCAGGTAAAGTAAAGGTGGGACTGCCAGCGAGGAGGCCAGGTAAAGTAAAGGTGGGACTGTCAGCGAGGAGGCCAGGTAAAGTAAAGGTGGGACTGCCAGCGAGGAGGCCAGGTAAAGTAAAGGTGGGACTGTCAGCGAGGAGGCCAGGTAAAGTAAAGGTGGGACTGCCAGCGAGGAGGCCAGGTAAAGTAAAGGTGGGACTGCCAGCGAGGAGGCCAGGTAAAGTAAAGGTGGGACTGCCAGCGAGGAGGCCAGGTAAAGTATAGGTGGGACTGTCAGCGAGGAGGCCAGGTAAAGTATAGGTGGGACTACCAGCGAGGAGGCCAGGTAAAGTAAAGGTGGGACTGCCAGCGAGGAGGCCAGGTAAAGTAACGGTGGGACTGTCAGCGAGGAGGCCAGGTAAAGTATAGGTGGGACTGCCAGCGAGGAGGCCAGGTAAAGTATAGGTGGGACTGCCAGCGAGGAGGCCAGGTAAAGTATAGGTGAGACTGCCAGCGAGGAGGCCAGGTAAAGTATAGGTGGGACTGCCAGCGAGGAGGCCAGGTAAAGTATAGGTGGGACTGCCAGCGAGGAGGCCAGGTAAAGTATAGGTGGGACTGCCAGCGAGGAGGCCAGGTAAAGTATAGGTGGGACTGTCAGCGAGGAGGCCAGGTAAAGTATAGGTGGGACTGCCAGCGAGGAGGCCAGGTAAAGTATAGGTGGGACTGCCAGCGAGGAGGCCAGGTAAAGTATAGGTGGGACTGCCAGCGAGGAGGCCAGGTAAAGTATAGGTGGGACTGCCAGCGAGGAGGCCAGGTAAAGTATAGGTGGGACTGCCAGCGAGGAGGCCATGTAAAGTAAAGGTGAGACTGCCAGCGAGGAGGCCAGGTAAAGTATAGGTTGGACTGCCAGCGAGGAGGCCAGGTAAAGTAAAGGTGGGACTGCCACCGAGGATGCCAGGTGAAGTAAAGGTGGGACTGCCAGCGAGGATGCCAGGTGAAGTAAAGGTGGGACTGCCACCGAGGATGCCAGGTGAAGTAAAGGTGGGACTGCCAGCGAGGAGGCCAGGTAAAGTAACGGTGGGACTGTCAGCGAGGAGGCCAGGTAAAGTATAGGTAGGACTGCCAGCGAGGAGGCCAGGTAAAGTAAAGGTGAGACTGCCAGCGAGGAGGCCAGGTAAAGTAACGGTGGGACTGTCAGCGAGGAGGCCAGGTAAAGTAAAGGTGGGACTGCCAGCGAGGAGGCCAGGTAAAGTAAAGGTGAGACTGCCAGCGAGGAGGCCAGGTAAAGTAAAGGTGAGACTGCCAGCGAGGAGGCCAGGTAAAGTAAAGGTGGGACTGCCAGCGAGGAGGCCAGGTAAAGTAAAGGTGAGACTGCCAGCGAGGAGGCCAGGTAAAGTAAAGGTGGGAATGCCAGCGAGGAGGCCAGGTAAAGTATAGGTGGGACTGCCAGCGAGGAGGCCAGGTAAAGTAAAGGTGAGACTGTCAGCGAGGAGGCCAGGTAAAGTAAAGGTGGGACTGTCAGCGAGGAGGCCAGGTAAAGTAAAGGTGGGACTGCCAGCGAGGAGGCCAGGTGAAGTAAAGGTGGGATTGCCAGCGAGGAGGCCAGGTAAAGTAAAGGTGGGACTGCCAGCGAGGAGGCCAGGTAAAGTAAAGGTGGGACTGCCAGCGAGGAGGCCAGGTAAAGTATAGGTGGGACTGCCAGCGAGGAGGCCAGGTAAAGTATAAGTGGGACTGCCAGCGAGGAGGCCAGGTAAAGTAAAGGTGGGACTGTCAGCGAGGAGGCCAGGTAAAGTATAGGTGGGACTGCCAGCGAGGAGGCCAGGTAAAGTATAGGTGGGACTGCCAGCGAGGAGGCCAGGTAAAGTATAGGTGGGACTGCCAGCGAGGAGGCCAGGTAAAGTAAAGGTGGGACTGCCAGCGAGGAGGCCAGGTAAAGTAAAGGTGAGACTGCCAGCGAGGAGGCCAGGTAAAGTAAAGGTGGGACTGCCAGCGAGGAGGCCAGGTAAAGTAAAGGTGGGACTGCCGGCGAGGATGCCAGGTGAAGTAAAGGTGGGACTGCCAGCGAGGAGGCCAGGTAAAGTAAAGGTGGGACTGCCAGCGAGGAGGCCAGGTAAAGTAAAGGTGGGACTGCCAGCGAGGAGGCCAGGTAAAGTAAAGGTGGGACTGCCAGAGAGGAGGCCAGGTAAAGTAAAGGTGGGACTGCCAGCGAGGAGGCCAGGTAAAGTAAAGGTGGGACTGCCAGCGAGGAGGCCAGGTAAAGTAAAGGTGGGACTGCCAGCGAGGAGGCCAGGTAAAGTATAGGTGGGACTGCCAGCGAGGAGGCCAGGTAAAGTATAGGTGGGACTGCCAGCGAGGAGGCCAGGTAAAGTATAGGTGGGACTGCCAGCGAGGAGGCCAGGTAAAGTAAAGGTGGGACTGCCAGCGAGGAGGCCAGGTAAAGTATAGGTGGGACTGTCAGCGAGGAGGCCAGGTAAAGTATAGGTGGGACTGCCAGCGAGGAGGCCAGGTAAAGTGTAGGTGGGACTGCCAGCGAGGAGGCCAGGTAAAGTATAGGTGGGACTGCCAGCGAGGAGGCCAGGTAAAGTATAAGTGGGACTGCCAGCGAGGAGGCCAGGTAAAGTAAAGGTGGGACTACCAGCGAGGAGGCCAGGTAAAGTAAAGGTGGGACTGCCAGCGAGGAGGCCAGGTAAAGTAACGGTGGGACTGTCAGCGAGGAGGCCAGGTAAAGTAAAGGTGGGACTGCCAGCGAGGAGGCCAGGTAAAGTATAGGTGGGACTGCCAGCGAGGAGGCCAGGTAAAGTAAAGGTGGGACTGCCAGCGAGGAGGCCAGGTAAAGTATAGGTGGGACTGCCAGCGAGGAGGCCAGGTAAAGTAAAGGTGGGACTGCCAGCGAGGAGGCCAGGTAAAGTATAGGTGGGACTGCCAGCGAGGAGGCCAGGTAAAGTAAAGGTGGGACTGCCAGCGAGGAGGCCAGGTAAAGTAAAGGTGGGAGTGCCAGCGAGGAGGCCAGGTAAAGTAAAGGTGGGACTGTCAGCGACGAGGCCAGGTAAACTAAAGGTGGGACTGCCAGCGAGGAGGCCAGGTAAAGTAAAGGTGGGACTGCCAGCGAGGAGGCCAGGTAAAGTAAAGGTTTGACTGTCAGCGACTAGGCCAGGTAAAGTAAAGGTGGGACTGCCAGCGAGGAGGCCAGGTAAAGTAAAGGTGGGACTGCCAGCGAGGAGGCCAGGTAAAGTATAGGTGGGACTGCCAGCGAGGAGGCCAGGTAAAGTAAAGGTGGGACTGCCAGCGAGGAGGCCAGGTAAAGTATAGGTGGGACTGCCAGCGAGGAGGCCAGGTAAAGTATAGGTGGGACTGCCAGCGAGGAGGCCAGGTAAAGTAAAGGTGGGACTGCCAGCGAGGAGGCCAGGTAAAGTAAAGGGGCTGCAGCGGTGATGACGCCGCAGATAAATTCTGCATATCTGCTGTTAGACAGGCACGCAGACGGTGAACTGACATGGGAATTTTATAATTCTCAAACAGCAGCGGTCAATGCTACTCCATGAGATAGTCGTGAGTGAGACTTGTGTTTCCGATACGATGGTGGGAGACTGAAGTCTTTCAAACATTACAACGATGATAAGAAACCAAAACAAGATTTGACAGAATGCAATTTGTTATGGATCAGCTGAGCCTAATGTTGTTGCCAATGTTGCGAAGTTGTCTAGAGATTACTGAAAAATAGTCTGAGAATGGAATACCAACATTTGAAATGAGGTCAGAAACAGGTGACCGAGTAGCAGAGTCCGTCTTCTCGTTGACCTGAACATCTACCACCTCAAGGAAGGTGAGGTGGCTCTTGATCTAGGGAATTGGATCTGTGCTCCGGTTCCCTGAATTAAGCCTGAATTCCTTCCACATTCACCCCTCTCCCCCCCGCAAAGGCGCTGCATACTACTATGGGTTTAGCGGTCCCCGTTGATAATAATAATAATAATAATAATAATAATAATAATAATAATAATAATAATGAACATCTACATGACCAGCAACCCAGAAGAAAATAACGTCATTATTTTTACCAGAAAAACTGTACAACCAAAGTTGTACATACGAAGAACGAGGGAATGAGGAGAATATTTTTTTGAATAGTCTGTAAAGTACTAATGGTGTCTGAAACTACTATGAATAATGAGGTAGTCCTGGATGCAATATGCGTGACAGTCATGTAACCTGCATACAGCTATGAAAATGTTAGCTAAGAGTTATAAATGACTTCGTACAACCCTGTAAGGAAAAACTACTGCAAACCCAACACCGTCAGAATGAGACTGGAATGTTTAAGAAAAAGGGAGTTAGAAGTTATGATAGGTAATTAAGCTTTCGCACACGAAAGTGTGGAAAAACAGACGCGAATCGTAGGAACTTTCCAAGGAAAGGGGAAAAGTTAGTTACTGGATGGATATACAAACTGGGTAAATGGAGAGAAGCCAAGAATGAATACGAAGACAAGAAGGACAGCAGGTTAAGTAACAATTTCACATGATAATGAACAGGTGAGAGAGAAATCTCACCTGTTAACAAGCAGGTAGAGGAAAACACCTATTAAAAAGTAAGTGGCGCAGCACACACACCAGATAAGAATCAAGGAGGCAAAACACCTGACAATAAGTAGTGGATACCAACACCCCTGATAAAAGAGGTGAGGCAAGATACTCACCTGATTACAGCAAGATTAGGGAAGAGCCATCTTAGAGAGGTGAGGTTGAAGACTCGGTACATGAGAAGATGATGTGTTATCTCTCTCAGACCAGGGAAGGTATACCGTCCCAGAAGGTCGACGGAGGTGTTGTCTCGCTGTCCAACAAAGTTCATATCTTAGTAAACATCTGAAATGAAATTATGTTAGCACAATTTCTAGGATATTTATAGTGAACAACATTTCTGCTGGAATTTCAGTTCCAGAGGCTGTTCTCAGGGCCTCCAAGATTGCTTTGGGCCCCCTGATGGTAGGCTGAGGCCCCTGCGGGCAGGCTAAGGCCCCTGCGGGCAGGCTGAGGCCTCTGGGGGCAGGCTAAGACCCTTGGGGCAGGCTGAGGCCGCTTGTGGCAGGCTAAGATCCCTGGGGGCAGGCTGAGGCCTCTGGTGGCAGGCTGAGGTCCCTGGGGGCAGGCTGAGGCCTCTTGTGGCAGGCTGAGGCCCCTGGGGGCAGGCTGAGGCCTCTGGTGGCAGGCTAAGATCCCTGGGGGCCGGCTGAGGCCGCTGGTGGCAGGCTGACGCCCCTGTGGCAGGCTAAGACCCCTGGAGGCAGGCCAAGACCCCTGGGGGCTGGCTGAGGCCCCTGGGGGCAGGCTGAGGTCCCTGGGGGCAGGCTGAGGCCTCTGGTGGCAGGCTGAGGCCCCTGGGGGCAGGCTGAGGCCTATGGGGGCAGGCTGAGGCCTCTGGGGGCAGGCTGAGGCCTATGGGGCCAGGCTGAGGCCTCTGGTGGCAGGCTGAGGCCTCTGGTGGCAGGCTGAGGCCCCTGGGGGCAGGCTGAGGCCTCTGGTGGCAGGCTGAGGCCTCTGGTGGCAGGCTGAGGCCTCTGGTGGCAGGCTGAGGCCTCTGGTGGCAGGCTGAGGCCTCTGGTGGCAGGCTGAGGCCTCTGGTGGCAGGCTGAGGCCTCTTGTGGCAGGCTGAGACCTCTGGTGGCAGGCTGAGGCCTCTGGTGGCAGGCTTAGGCCTCTGGTGGCAGGCTTAGGCCTCTTGTGGCAGGCTGAGGTCCCTGGTGGCAGGCTGAGGCCCCTGGTGGCAGGCTTAGGCTTCTCTCAAAACTAAGAATTTGAAGTCGTATAAAACTACTAATAAACTCACAAACGCTGTATTTCGTGTACAACAGAATAACCAGATATTTTATACATATTCTTCATAGATTTTAAAAATTTTGTTGACGTATAACTATACAAGGGCTTAATTTTTAAACGTTTAATAAGATCTTTCAATGTAAAATAAATTCTTATATTAATATTTACTTAGACAACTTAGTGATATGAGTTTTTCTGTTTTTTTTTTTTTTTGTCTGTAAAAATTTCTAATAACAGTATCGAAATTAGTTTCTCTGGCAATGATTGAGTCAGTGATCAGTCCGGGTTTGATTCCCGGTGGGGTGGAAACATTTCAACGCGTTTCCTTACAGTTGTTGTCCTGTTCACTAGCTTTTGACACAGTAGACCACGGCATCCTACTCCACAAACTTGACCATTACGGTATAAGAGGCCATGCGCTTGCATATTTCAAATCTTACCTTACTAATAGGTATCAGTATGTCACCATTAAAGACACAGCATCAACAACACAGCCACTTGATACTGGAGTTCCGCAGGGAAGTGTCCTTGGTCCCCTGCTCTTCCTAATATACATCAATGACCTTCCAAACGTATCCCAACACCTGAAACCCATTCTCTTTGCTGACGACACGACTTATGTCATCTCTCACCCTAATCTTGCCACCCTCAACACCATTGTTAATGAGGAGCTGATCAAAATATAGACTTGGATGACAGCCAATAAACTTACATTTAACACTGACAAAACCTACTATATTGATTGGTAGCAGAGCAGGTGTTGCACAACTTAACATTAAGATCGACAACACTCTAATTACCAGACATAATGAGGGCAAATTCCTAGGCCTATACCTTGACAACAACCTGAATTTCAGCACCCGTATCCAACACATAACAAAAAAAGTATCCAAAACGGTTGGGATCCTCTCCAAGATACGATGCTACGTGCCGCAAAATGCCCTTCTCACACTATACCACTCACTTATTTATCCATACCTCACCTATGGAAATAAATGGTATAAAATACCGACACAATGGAAATATAAACACAAATGCAGTATAATGTGATCCTTTATTGACAACGTTTCACCCACACAGTGGGCTTTTTCAAGTCACACACGGATCTACCTGGGGTTGGAAGGTACGGGAGTATTTATAGTCATGTTCAGAATGTTGAGGTCAGGTGGAGAATGCTGCATCTGATGATCTACCGGGTGGGGTTACAGAGTCTTGGGTAGCTAGGCAGGGGTATTGGACAAGTTGTGAGTAGACCTTCTGCAGTGTTCTATGTTCTTATGTGGGATAGCGATGAAGAAGTTTCTTGGCGAGTGGTTCAGCTATGTTATAGAAGCCATTGTTCTGGTTGAAATTGTTGGTTATAGAGATAAGCGATGATTCCAGGATTCTTCTGTATTGAGTGTTGTCTTCTGTGGCTATAAGTCTTGAGTTTCTGTAGTTGATTAAATGGTTGTGTGAATTGCGATGTTGTACACAGGCATTCCTTGTATCGTCAGTCCTGCTTGCATATTGGTGTTCTGAAATACGTGTTTGGAGGTCTCTTGATGTTTCGCCCACATATAATTTGTTGCAGTCATTACAAGGGATTATGTATACCCCTGCAGAGGATGGAGGCTTGTCCTGTCTACTACTGGTGATGTCCTTGATGGTCGTGGTTGTGGAGGTAGATACTTGGAATGATGTTTTGGCAAAGACGTTGGAAACATGTTTGGCAATGGAGTTGGTGGGAAGGACTATGTATCTCTTCTCGGCAGTGTCTTCTCTGGGTGTGTTGAAGATGTTTAATGCCCGCCGTCTGCAGTCTCTGATGAAGTGACGAGGATAGTGGAGTTTAGAAAATACTTGTTCAATTATAGTGCATTCTTCCTCAAGAAACTCGTTGCTGCAGATTCTGAGTGCACGCAGGAAGAAGCCTATAATTACACCACGTTTGGTTTTGGTGTCGTGGTGAGAGTAGAAGTGGAGAAGATCGTTTTGGTTGGTGGGTTTTCGATAGACTTTAAAACGAAGTTCGTGGTCAGCTTTGCAGAGCAGAACATCAAGGAAAGGAAGAGTGTTGTCGACTTCTTCTTCAAGTGTGAACTGGATTGAAGGCTCGACCTGGTTGAGCTTGTCTTGGAGAGCTTGAACGTTGAAGCGTTTAGGAGTTATGAGGAGAATGTCGTCAACATAACGGAGCCAGGTGACAGACGAAGGAATAATGGTGGAGAAACGTTCGGCTTCTAGATGTTCCATGTATAGGTTCGCCAGGACTGCACTGAGTGGCGAACCCATGGGTAGTCCAAAAGTCTGCTGAAAGAGGTGATTTTCGAAAGAGAAACACGTAAAGCCAACACATAGTTCAACATGGTCGATGAAATCGCTGGCTGGAATGGGAAGATCAAGTGAATCGTCAATTTTCCTGCGCAAGAGATCGATGGCTTGTGTAGTAGGTACTTTGGTGAATAGGGAAGTCACGTCAAGGCTGGAAAGTTTCTTGTTCCTGATGTTGATGTTGCGAATGCGATTGAGAAGATCACCTGAGTGTTTGAGATGTGCTGGACTGATAGTGCCCAAGAGTTTAGAGAGGTGTTTGGCGAGAATTCCTGAGAGCTGATGGGGAGCACTGCCTATTCCCGAGGATATGGGCCTCAGTGGGATACCAGGCTTGTGAGTCTTTGGCAGGCCGTACATTCTGGCAGGTCTGGGGTTGCTGGGCATGGTGTGCAGAAGTTTCTTCCCTTGTTCTGAGCCCCTCAGAATGCGGCGAGTCCTTTGAAGAAAAGTTTTAGTAAGGTTGTCCACTTGGTTAGTTGTGAGAGGTTTGTAGGTATCTGGGTCATTAAGTAGATTGAGCATTTTGTTCCTGTAATCGTCAGTGTTCATGATAACAACACCACCTCCTTTATCAGCGGTGGTGACCCTGATGGTCGTGTCTTCTGCTAAACCTTTGAGTGCATTGATGTAACGTCGAGGTATGACTGGGGAGCTGCGTGTTGAGATGGCTGCTGAGATGATGCCTTGAAGATAGCCTTTTTGGAAGTCGGAGTCATTGTGTCTGTAGTTTTTGGCGATGAAATTGAGGTCTTGTTTTGGTTTCGTAATTCCTGTTGCGAATTTGAGGCCTAAGCTGAGGGCTTCAGTTTCTGTGGTTGACAGTGGACGAGATGAAAGATTTTGAATAATTTCAGGTCTTCCTAAACTTTTCCAATTACTATTTCAATTTCAACTAGAACAATGGCTTCTATAACATAGCTGAACCACTCGCCAAGAAACTTCTTCATCGTTATCCCACATAAGAACATAGAACACTGCAGAAGGTCTACTCACAACTTGTCCAATACCCCTGCCTAGCTACCCAAGACTCTGTAACCAAACCCGGTAGATCATCAGATGCAGCATTCTCCACCTGACCTCAACATTCTGAACATGACTATAAATACTCCCGTACCTTCCAACCCCAGGTAGATCCGTGTGTGACTTGAAAAAGCCCACTGTGTGGGTGAAACGTTGTCAATAAAGGATCACATTATACTGCGTTTGTGTTTATATTTCCATACCTCACCTATGCTATTTGTGCTTAAGGATCAACTGCAGCAACACACCTAAAGCCAATAATAACCCAACAAAAAGCTGCAGTAAGAATAATCACCAAATCCCATCCCTGGCAACACACCCCCCTACTCTTCATAGACCTAAACTTACTCCCTGTTCAGTACATCCACACTTACTACTGTGCAATCTACATCTACAGGACCTTAAACTCCAATATCAACCTTGACCTAAAACGCTTTCTTGATAGTTGTGACAGATCCCACAGGCACAACACCAGACACAAACATCTCTACGACATTCCCCGTGTCCGACTAAACCTTTACAAAAATTCAATGTATGTCAAAGGCCCTAAAATCTGGAACACCCTACCTGAGAACTCTAGAACTGCAGACACATTCATCATCTTCAAAACTACCATTAGAATCCTGTGATACTCCAATATTGAAACTATGTACTGTGCCAAAACAAAAGCATTCACATTGCTAAACTCACAAACTAGTATTTAGTCACTTAGCCATAATACCAACTTACCTCATAATTTGTAATATTTTAAAATTAAGAATTAAACTAAGTATGCCAGAAATGCCTAGCCATGCTAGGTGTTCTAGTGGTACACTCTGTAATTATTATTATACTACATGTAAACAATACAATAACCAAATTCTGTAAACTCAGCATTGTAATCCTTATAGAGAATAAACTTTGAACTGAATTGAATAGTCGACTGGTGTGGGTGGCATCCTGGGGGACAAGTTTGAGGACAACAATGGAAATAAGACAGACAGTCCTCGATGACGCACTGACTTTCTTGGGTTATACTGGATGGCTAACCCTCCAGGGTTAAAAATCTGAACGAAATCTCATCTTATCTTGCTAAGTCAAGTTTTTGATATATTTTAGCTTGGTAAAAGATTTTTCTGCTGATGCGACTGAAACTGAAATGGTCAATAATATTCTCAAAATAACACAAACATTTGGAAATATATCAAAGTTTGTAGCAGTTCTAAAGGATTGGCAGAGAGCATGCATAGTTCCTTTGTATAAAGGCAAAGGGGATAAAAGAGAGTGCAAAAATTATAGGGGGATAAGTTTGTTGAGTGTACCTGGTAAAGTGTATGGTAGAGTTATAATTGAAAGAATTAAGAGTAAGACGGAGAATAGGATAGCAGATGAACAAGGAGGCTTTAGGAAAGGTAGGGGGTGTGTGGACCAGGTGTTTACAGTGAAACATATAAGTGAACAGTATTTAGATAAGGCTAAAGAGGTCTTTGTGGCATTTATGGATTTGGAAAAGGCGTATGACAGGGTGGATAGGGGGGCAATGTGGCAGATGTTGCAGGTGTATAGTGTAGGAAGTAGGTTACTGAAAGCAGTGAAGAGTTTTTACAAGGATAGTGAGGCTCAAGTTAGAGTATGTAGGAAAGAGGGAAATTTTTTCCCAGTAAAAGTAGGCCTTAGACAAGGATGTGTGATGTCACCGTGGTTGTTTAATATATTTATAGATGGGGTTGTAAGAGAAGTAAATGCGAGGGTCTTGGCAAGAGGCGTGGAGTTAAAAGATAAAGAATCACACACAAAGTGGGAGTTGTCACAGCTGCTCTTTGCTGATGACACTGTGCTCTTGGGAGATTCTGAAGAGAAGTTGCAGAGATTGGTGGATGAATTTGGTAGGGTGTGCAAAAGAAGAAAATTAAAGGTGAATACAGGAAAGAGTAAGGTTATGAGGATAACAAAAAGATTAGGTGATGAAAGATTGAATATCAGATTGGAGGGAGAGAGTATGGAGGAGGTGAACGTATTCAGATATTTGGGAGTGGACGTGTCAGCGGATGGGTCTATGAAAGATGAGGTGAATCATAGAATTGATGAGGGAAAAAGAGTGAGTGGTGCACTTAGGAGTCTGTGGAGACAAAGAACTTTGTCCTTGGAGGCAAAGAGGGGAATGTATGAGAGTATAGTTTTACCAACGCTCTTATATGGGTGTGAAGCGTGGGTGATGAATGTTGCAGCGAGGAGAAGGCTGGAGGCAGTGGAGATGTCATGTCTGAGGGCAATGTGTGGTGTGAATATAATGCAGAGAATTCGTAGTTTGGAAGTTAGGAGGAGGTGCGGGATTACCAAAACTGTTGTCCAGAGGGCTGAGGAAGGGTTGTTGAGGTGGTTCGGACATGTAGAGAGAATGGAGCGAAACAGAATGACTTCAAGAGTGTATCAGTCTGTAGTGGAAGGAAGGCGGGGTAGGGGTCGGCCTAGGAAGGGTTGGAGGGAGGGGGTAAAGGAGGTTTTGTGTGCGAGGGGCTTGGACTTCCAGCAGGCATGCGTGAGCGTGTTTGATAGGAGTGAATGGAGACAAATGGTTTTTAATACTTGACGTGCTGTTGGAGTGTGAGCAAAGTAACATTTATGAAGGGATTCAGGGAAACCGGCAGGCCGGACTTGAGTCCTGGAGATGGGAAGTACAGTGCCTGCACTCTGAAGGAGGGGTGTTAATGTTGCAGTTTAAAAACTGTAGTGTAAAGCACCCTTCTGGCAAGACCGTGATGGAGTGAATGATGGTGAAAGTTTTTCTTTTTCGGCCCACCCTGCCTTGGTGGGAATCGGCCGGTGTGATAATAAAAAAATATATATATATATATATATATATATATATATATATATATATATATATATATATATATATATATATATATATATATATATATATATATACATTAGATCTGGAAATAGAGGAATGTAAAAGTTAGCCACTCTGCCATGAGCTGCTCTGCCTTAAATTCCACTACTGTTACATAGACCATTCTCAGATTTTGTTTTCATGTGACAGGCAGAGACAGGCTCCAATGACTGACTTCAAAATTTCAGAACTTTTGTATTCTACTTAGAAAAAGTTTGACATATTTAATAGTGTACAGAAGTCATTTTGTCACCTTTAAACTTGAAATGTTATAGTATTATGTTATATTATTGCATTATTTCACCTCGATGCTGGCGAGGGGCTCTTGATCCAGGGAATTGGATTTATCATCCACTTGCATGGATCGAATTTTAATGCATCTCATTCCACTGGCGCTAAAACCTATTGACCAAATTGATGGAAAATTTCACAGGTTTAGCCTGCATAGTTGCAAATGTTGTTGGATTCTGAGCAATTACTAGACAACTAGCTACTCTAGTTACTGCTCTAAATTCTCAGTTCTGATGTGTTTCCCTCAGAGGAAACAATATCTTGATGTTAGGCTGTGTAGGATACATCTGCCAATTTTATAAATCAAATTGGCTTCTGTGAAATAATTGGAGAATGTCTCTTCTGATCAGAATTAAGTCACAGTGATGACTGTATTTAATTATCGTAGATTAAATCAACTTAATATTCTATGTATACTAACACTACACAAAACTTACTTTCTACTTTCTTAAAAGCTAGTCAATCTTAGAGAAAAGTTTGGATTGATTTGGTTGATCAAATTTTGCTTTTCTGTGAGAAACTGCAAAAGTTTAAACACTTCATTTCATGCGATATTTTTTTTGACTGTCATAAACTAGCTGTCATAAACTGTCATAAACTGTCATAAACATGCTGATAACTAGTTAATGAAACTTCTGACAGACTTCAAGTTAATACGCTTGCATATTTTAGGAAGTTTTTTTTTTTTTTGGTCTCTTAGAGAAGTGTGACTTTGATTTGGACCGAGTTCGTCCTAATTTACCATTTTTAGTGAAGAAATTTGAATATTGATTTTGATATGATGGTGTGTAAATCTCTCTTCTGATTACCTCCAATTCCTCAACGCTAATATTTAACAGGATTAGCAACTTATGGTGCACTCTGCACTATTCGAATCTCCAGCACAGTTTCCTGGGGGTTACGGAATACGAAGATGCTTTTATCGGATCACGAGGCGACCGAAATATATCTAATTGAGATTGTATGGGCTCTGAATACAGAGAATTCCTACTACACCTGAAAGGGACTGTGTTACTGACAGATACCTCGTTTTACTCACGGGTAACAGCCATCAAAGTCTCACAAGCACTGAAGACGAGTGTCATCAGCACTTCATTCCTTGCTTCCAAAACCATACAGGTTAAAACATGCAAAGATGACACAGCCACAGGAGCATCAGTGTTGTTATGCATATTGCATCCAGACCTATCTCACCATTCGTAGTACTTTCAGATTCCTTTAGTACTTTACATCCCTTCCAAAAATTTGATTCTCCTAATCCCCTCATTTTCCGTATACAAGTTTGGTTGCGCCGTATTTCTGGTAAAAACATATATCGTACTCTGCTGAGTCCCTGTACATATGAATGTTTGGGGCAACGACCCAGCAGACTCTCCTGTGCGGTCAGCTGCTCATGGCCACACTTCACATAGTGGTATACCATTCTCTGATTATTTTGCAGTAATTGATACATAAATTGTATTCTGTCAAACCTTGTTTGAGTTTTTGGTCTTCTTATTATCACTGTCATGCTTGGGAGTCTACACTCTGGTCTTGGTATTGGACACACACATCTCACTCATGTGTATCTCATGGAGAAGCGTTCAACACCACTCTGAGTATTGTCAAGTTCCATTATCATTTCACTGTCTACTAATATACTGTCTTGTCTACCAGCAGACACGCAGAATTTACCTCCAACGTCATCACTGCTCTAATGAATTTACTTTATCTTCCCTCCTCACCGACAGTCCCATCTTTGACACAAACTCCCTTTTTGACGTTTTACCAGTGACAGCCTTACTACACAAACTTTGATTATATTTTTCCTTTAGCATTCCCCACTAACTTTACTGACTCTACGTCTTGCATACTCCTAACCCTCTCTAGTTTCTGATCTTAGCATATTTCATCTTTACGACATCTTAACCTGCAGCACTGTATGACCCTTGTGGGTTTAGTGTTTAGTTTCGTTTGTTAAAATAATAATAAATAATATTCCTATTAGATGCTGCATAGGTCAGCGGAAAATCGCCGGACTTGTTAATCCCAGGACCGGGGTTGACTTATCCCGTCCATCTTTGTTTAATCATTGGAAAGAAAGTCTAGCACTAGGATCCAGTGGTTGACGGGAATTACCTGCTCCTGGAGAACGAAGTGAAGGTGACCGTCGATAATGCGACAGCGACACAGCTTTTTGAGGGCACTAATGGTATTCCTGAGGTCCATACTGCTGCAAACTGTACAGAAGGAAAACATGTCATTACTGTGTATTAGCAAAAATTTATTATGATCTGGCAATTAAGCCCATTTTTTGTTGTTGTTGAACCTGGAATAATGCAGTGTATAATTGTGTTGAATTTTATTCTTTTAGGTGTTAATATTAATAATCCTGTAGGTGACATTCTGTTACCATGAAGACGGCAGCCAAGTGAGTCACCGATCACCTGTGAATCAAAGACATGAAGTAAATATTACCATGAATGTTGTGCTAACTGCCACGATAAACAAGCTATTATTAACAGAGTATGTGGTGAACTTCTGACTACAGTTAAATAACTCTGTCAATCTAGTACTTACTGGAAGATCATCTATACATACATAAAAAAAAAAAAAAAAAAAATGGTTATAAATGACCATAATTTTTAAAGGGGTGGACCGGTAAGCCAGCGGAAGGCCTCGGTCAGATGACCAAAAGCTCCAAAGGCGGGTCATCATCTGACTAAGACCCGCGTCAGGAAACATTTGTCCTGTTTCCTGACGAACCTTACCTACCTATCTATACATATTGAAATACACAGTGGGTAATTTATCCAAAGACATGACATAGAAGACCGCACTAAAGGTATATGTAATCATTCCACACCAAGTGATATAACTGGTACTTCTTGGATGTTATATGACCAGTTATAACTGCTGACAGATTATCTCGTCCTGTTAGTGCATTACTCTACAGGAAGACTGACTACGATAAACCGTGAATGTTCAGCAATTTCTGTTGATGCCACATTTGCTAAACAGACATACTGTTTCCCAACAGTTGTGGTATGTTACATGTTACGGTGGCTTGTTACTGTCGCACTGGTGACACTAAGACCCCAAAGTCTTAGTAGGAAATAATTTCAGATTTCTAGTAGACCTAAGCAAACAGGTGAGATGTTATTCACAAATCAGTATTATTCACTGAAATTTCCTACTGTCAGAAATGAACCTGAAATAATGTCACACATCCACTATAAAGTTTGATTCTCTAGAGTAGGACGAGAAGGTGATTTTCTTTTGGAAAAGCTTAGCCCTTTGCATCCCACTGCAAGAGCTTACAATGAAGATGCAATGAAGCTCATTATTAGCCATACATTTATAGGTCTAATCTGGATGAGGAATCCCCAGTCCTAGATCCAATAAATTTGAGAGAGAAGAACTAGGTAGCCAAGATTCTATGTGGAATTTCTGTGCCCTGGGATGTTTGCGTTGCACCCTCAGAGGTCCTGAAATTAACGCACAGAAGTTACAGCAGAGTAACACTTATCTTAAACATGTGAATATGCAACTTCCGTGTTCTGTATTTTGTGAGGGTATAAGACCTGACAGTTATTTAAACAGCATCACAAAAACAATCTGGAAGATGATTCAGTTAAGGAAACTCACGATGATGATGGGAATAATGACATTGTGAAGGATTTGGTTCATTAAATTTTATTTTTTAGTGTTAGGGTAAGGATTAAATTATTAGGGTGTTAGGAATATTCCTATAGCTCTCGTTTGGTCTTCGTTATGTTCTCAAGATACTGCTCCAACATTACTAGTAGTTATTTTGGCTATAGTAAAGATATTATCCGTACTATCATAGGTAGAATAATTGGATAATTATCTCAGACTCCAATTCAAAATATATGTATGCTTTAGGGAACTAATGGAAAGAACGCAGGGAAAGAGATAGACGAGTGTATCTCAGTACCTGAAACTACCAGGCCAATGATGACAGTGTTAGGAACTCCAGCAAATACTGACACCTAGACAGTGATGACATTGTTAGAAACATCACTAGATACCGACACTGGGTCAATGAAGACGATATTAGAAATATCCCCTGATGTTGACACTGGAGCAATGGTCACCGAGTGTAGAAATAGGTAACAACAAATGGTCATAAATTAGCCTAGTTGTGCAAACGAATAACAGATGAGCGGGTAGATATAAAAAAAAACACACAAACTCGAGTTCACACACACACACACACACACCAAAGCCAGGAACTGTGATTCGACCCCCGCAACCACAACTAGGTGAGTACTCACGAACACACACATACACACACACACACAAACCCGATAAAGCAGAAACACTGTCATTGTTATTCATTCAATCACTCCTCTTCTTGGAGCGGTGAAGAGGCTATCGGTCTGAGGAATTAGACTTTTAGGTCTTCTTCGTCAGACCGATAGCCAATTCCCTCTTCCCTATCCCATCCTCCCCATCACCCCTTTCCCCTCCTCTCTTCATCCCTCCACTTTCCCTTTCCTGTTTCTGCCTTTGAGGTTGTTCCCTCAGGCTCTGTAGTTCCTAGACCTAAGAAGGTGTTCCGGGATCTATCTCTTTCCATTGAGGTTCTTGGTGGTAGTGTAGTTTGCTGTGGAATCTGGATCATCTAGAGATCCCGATCCCTCTCCGGTCTACCACGGGGGTGTGGGGAGGGAAGGCTTAGGGTGTCTTTCAGATGACGGGTGTATCTCTGAAGGCTGCATATCGGATTCCATGAGGTGGTGACCGATGGAGGTATGCTTTGTGGGGGGTTTCTGACCGCCCTCCCTTTTGTCCACTGAGGTGGCTCGGCAGATGTGAGTTGCTATCCCGGAGTGCTGGTTTACTGGGTTGAAGGGTAGGATATGACACAGGTTCCATGCCGCATCTGCATTACCCACTGCACTGAGGTTGTCCTCTTGGGCATAGAAGGGGAAACTTGTGGCCCTTTGCCCTTGGTAGCGGTCCCTCCACACTTTCTCACCCCTTGTTTTCTTTTTCCTTTTTTTCTTTGCTCTTTTCTTTTTTTTTTTTCTTAAAAAGAAAAGAGAAACTTTACCATGGAATCACAAGTCTATGTACCTACTCCTCTTGGGCCCCTTCCAGTTGCAGCACCCTCTGACGACCCTGCCTTGTTACCAGGCCATTCTTCGGACCTTTCTACTGCCCCTGTATCCTCTGGGGGTGACATTTTGTCCCACACTCCAGATGCAGAGGCTCTGTCTGACTCCTTTGGCACCTCTGACCTCTGCAAGTCTTTGACATGCTTCCGGCTTCTGGCTTCTCAGATCATGTGCCCGCCTCAACATGGATCACCTCTGGTTCTACATCTAAACAACCACAACCTTCTTCTGATGACATTATTTCGACTGACTCTCATTCTCCTCAGAAAAGACTATACTACATAGTATAGTACAGAATGGACCAAGTTTCTCACTCGACAACCGACATCTTCAGAATATCTTTCTAATCATAGTATCAGCAGGGCGCTCCTACGCCATGTTCGTCGTAATATTCCGTTTCATGCTCTCAAGAGCGGGGCACACATCGTCACAGTACAGAATGTTAGCCAAGCTCACGATCTTTCTCTCCTTACAACCATAGATGCCATTCCTGTGACAAATGAAAAACATTACTCTTTTAATTCTTGCAGTGGTACTGTCATTCTACGACATACCATTTTTCAATGTAATTTCCATACATGCGGTGATGGCATTCTGGAACAGCTTGAGCTCCAAGACTTCCCGATCCTTAAAGAAGACACGTATGTACTGCCTGCCCACGGGCGGAGGCACTTCCCGTAAAATATAGCTCACTTAACTTTTGACTGCCGCGAGCTTCTGTCATAGATTTATATTGAGGGACACAGTTTACAAGTCAGGCAGGTAACCCCCTACACCACAACGGTGTAGAAATTGTCGGCGATTTGGCCATCTGGCAAAATATTTCAGGTCCATATCTGAGTGCCCAGTCTGTGGTGCCGATGACCATACCAATATGTCTTGTTGCCTACATCCCTCCTGCCTTGATTGTCATGAAGGTCATCCACCTTATTCTTGTCATTGCCAGACAGAAGGCTTTACTTTTGCAATGGCAGTCCCTCATCTACGACTTCAGGGGAGACTTTACCGTATTTCTTATTCTCGAGTTACTAAGAGACCCACAACCTCTGGGGTCCCAATTCCCACAGTCTCCCCTGTAATCTCACCTTCCACAGTCACCTCTGTATCTAACTCCTTTGCAGTCCTGGACTCTGTGGTCCCTACTTCTTCACCTCCTACTGTTCTCCAGTCTTCATCTCACACGCAAGCTTCTATGTCTTCAAGACCTCGCACAACTCCTTCCAAGTCCAACAGATCCCCTAAAGGTTAATCTCTTTCCTTTCAAGTCACTTGATCTTTACCTTTTACTCGTTCTGTTGTGAGTGTGGACGTCCATCCTCCCCCTCGCACAGTACCTTCCTCTCCTGTCCCTTCCCAAGCTTCTTCTCAAGCTACCTCTAACCTCTCATCCCCCTTCCCCCCACATTGGTAAATTCTGTCATCGCCCCTATCTTTACTCACTCTCCTCCTCCTATCCCCAATATCATCCCATATACAACGTCCTTGTTCTCTGAAACAAGTGAAGCTATCTCTGACTACATTGCCGAGACTAAACCATTGATGGACACTGATCCACTTCCTGTCGCTCCTCTTCACTCTTCTCCATCTGCACAACTCCTTTCTTTGCACTGTTTCAACCCTTCACTGCTCGTTCGTTTTCCGCTGCCTCCACATGTGGACTTTTCTAACCCTTTTAGTCCATAAATATTTACAGTAGAATATCCGAGGCTTGAGAGACAACCGGTGAGAGCTTCATGTGTTGCTCTCTCAGTTTTCCCCTGTTTGTGTTTGTTTACAAGAACCCAAATTATGCTCCGCTGTTATCTGTTCCATCTCGAGCTGTGTTTTATTGTATTCATCAGATCCTTTTCCTGATGGAACTTTTAATGAAAGTGTGCCTCTTATATGCACCGATATACCATACCATCAGCTCTTTGCACTGCATTACACTGCAGCCCACATCCACTTGAATAAGCGGTATACAATCTGTTCTTTGTATTTCTCTCTTTCTCGGGCATTATCTATCCCAGATTTTGCCTTTCTGGTTTCTTCCTTACTGCTACCACTTCTGTTGCTTGGAGATTTTAATGCCCACCATTTCCTCTGAGGGGGGGTCTCTCTGTGACTCACGCAGAAGGTTTTCTCACTTCCCTTCCCCTCCATGTTTTAAATACTCCCACCCATTTTGATCATCCCATTCAATCTCTCTCTTGCATCGATCTCTCGGTTTGCCCTTTCTCAACTGCACTAGACTTTATCTGGTCTGTCCTCCCAGACTTGCATGACAGTGATCATTTTCCACTCATCCTTACTTCTCATTCATATTCATCACCTCCTCACAGACCATGCTGGCAATTCGGCCGAGCGAATTGGGACCTTTACTCGCGTCAAACTGCTTTTAGTATGGATCCTTTTTCGTCCTCCATTGATGAGCTGTTACAAGTATTCTCAACCACAGTTTTATCCACAGCTTCACATTCCATACACCAAACCTTGGGCAGGGATTCTCAGAGGTGTGTACCTTGGTGGTCTCCTGCCTGTGCTCGTGCAGTACATTTGAAACGCACTGCATGGGGCAGATATCAGTACAATAGGACCACAGATCGCCTCCTTGATTTCAAGGAGACGAGAGCAGCTGTCCGCCATGTCATCCGTGAAGCTATACGCACGCACTTTTTGGTGGGATTATGTCTCTACCGTCAGTTCGGCTTTCTCTATGAGTGCAGTCTGGAAAAAAGTACGAAAACTGAGTGGCAATGTCACTGTAGCTAACCCCCTCGACGTTGCCACCGAACTTGGTCATCATCTTGTCCGTGTATCCCAGGGGCTCCATCTCTACCCCTCCTTTCTTTCCTCCAAAGCTACCAGAGAGTCTGAGCCCTTAGACTTTTCTTTTAGCAGAGAAGGGACTTACAATTGGCCTTTTTCGCTTTTAGAATTAGAATCAACACTCTCCGTTTGCCGATCATCGGCAGCTGGGCCGGACGGCTTTCATATCTGTTATACGTATGCTCCAGAATTGACATTCATCAGCCCTTGCGGTCCTCTTACGTCTCTTTAATCTTATTTAATCACGAAGAGTTGTGCCCCAGCTGTAGAAATCTGCCATTGTACTACCTTTTTGCAAACCATTATCGTCCCATTGCTTTTACCAGTGTGGTTTGCAAGGTGTTGGAGCGTCTGATAAATAGACATTCTGTGTGGTATTTAGAGACACACAATAGTCTCTCCACTAGGCAAGCTGACTTTCGTAAGAGCCGTTCTATCATTGACCCCTTACCCTGTTTTGATACATATGTACGTAATACCTTTGCCAGTAACCATCTTTTTTAATCTTGAGAAGGCCTATGATACAACTTGGAGATATAACATCTTGACCCAAGCTCACTCCTTAGACCTCCGGGGCAATCTACCATTTTTCCTTAAGAACTTCTTATCCGAGAGACATTTCCGCGTTCAGATTAATAATATGCTTTTACCGGACTTTGTCCAAGCTGAAGGTGTCTCCCAGAGATGTGTCCTGACCACCACACTTTTTCTCCTTGCTATAAATGATCTGGCATCTGTTCTTCCATCTAATATTTGGTCATCACTCTATGTTGATGACTTTGCTATAGCTTGTGCAGGCACTGATTGTCACCTCATTGCAGTTTCTCTCCAGCATGCAGTCAACTGTGATTCCAGTTTGGCCACTGCTCATGGGTTTTAATTTTCTAGTACTAAAACATCAAATTTCTTTCACTAGACGTTCTGTCGTCTCTGATCATCCATTGCACCTATGTGGCTCACGTATCCCAGAACGTGATACGGTCAGGTTTCTTAGTCTTCTGTGTGACCAATGGTTATCCTGGAAACATCACATCACCTCTCGGAAGGCAACTTGTCATAGCTGGCCGAACCTCCTCAAAACCCTCGCTCATTTTTCATTAGGGGCTGATCGTAGAACTCTCCTTCGACAGCATTCTGCCCTAATTTTATCAAAATTAAATTATGGGGAGCAGATATATTCAACAGCCTCTCCTGCAACTATTTCTAGCCTTGATCCCATCCATCACCAGATATTACGTTTGTGCCTCGGTGCTTTTCGCTCTTCATCTGTTGAGAGCCTGTATACAGAGGCGAATATTCCATCCTTGACCGATCGCCGTGATGCTCATTGCCTCAGCTATTATGTTCGCTCTCCTGATCTCCGCAATCTTTCCATGTATAGGATGGTAACAGATGTTAGTGGAAGTTCCTTATTTGTCCGCCACTCCTATTTACGCCGTCCCTTTTCTCTTCGCCTGCATTCGCTCTTGTCTTCTCTTCAGTTGCCACCTTTCTATGTTAATGTAGCATCTAAATTTTCCCTTCCTCCTTGAGAAGTTCTGACGGTTCGTGTCTGTTTTTCCCCACTGCCATGCACAGAAGCCCATATACCTATGGTTGTTTTTTGCTCTCTTTTTCTTATTCATTTCCAGTCTCATTCTCATGCCCTCGCAGTGTACACCGATGGTTCTAAGTCTTCTGATGGCACCTGATTTGCAGCAGTATTTCTGGACAGTGTCGTACGAGGGCATTTATTATCCCCGGCTAGCATTTTTACAGCTGAATTGTATACACGCCTCGTATCACTTATCCGTATTGCATTTATGCTTGTGGAATCATTTGTGGTAATTTCAGACTCCCTTAGTGCTTTACAGACTATACGAAAACTTGATTCATGTCATCCCCTGGCAATGAATAGGCAGATGCTGCTGCACGGTCAGTAAGTAGTACATGACCTTCCAGTTTCATATGGAGATGTTCCATTCACAGACTATTTTGCTGTAATTGCTACCCACCTTCTCTCCCGATGGCAACAACGTTGGTCTGATCTGCTACATAATCAAGTAAAAGTTTCTGGCTGTCTTCTTGTCATCATCGTAGAGGTTGGGAGACGACTCTCTCCAGTCTTCGCATCGGGCACGCTCACACTCGGCTTGCTCATGGGTATCTCATGGAGAAATGCCCTGTTCCACTCTGTGAGAATTGTCAGGTTCCAGTTTCTGTTAGTCATATTCTGTTGGACTGCCCGCTCTATCAACGAGCACACAGAATTTACCTCCGATGTCATCACCGCTCTACTGTTCTTACTTTACCCTCCCTCCTTGCTGATGGATCCTCCTTTAACACAGACTCTCTTGTTGACTTTTTGACAGCAACTGATTTACTGCACAAACTTTGATGATGATGCCTCTAGTACTCCTCACAACCTTTTCTACCTCAATATCTAGCTACCCTCTACCCCTGCACTATCCACTGCCCTGCTGCACTCTATGACCAAATAATCCTCCCTCTCTCTTGCTACACAATACCCCTGCACCCTTCCCTGCCCTGCTGCACTGTATGACCCTTGTAGGTTTAGTGCTTCTTTTATAATAATAATAATAATAATAATAATAATAATAATAATAATAATAATAATAATAATAATAATAATAATAATTCAATCATCACTGCGTAGCCAGAAGTGTGTCGGCGCCAAAGCTCAGATAGCTTTCCGATCTACAACATCCTCGCCCCTCCGTCAGTGTCCAGATAGACTGTACTCTATACAACCAGTACTCAAGACTAGCTAACCAGTCTCTCCTGAATCTCCTCAATTGCTACCACTCCCACCTAACACGCTCACACAAGTCTGATGTCCAGGCCAATAACATTAAATACCTCCTTTACTCCTCAAACCTGGAACTACCCCCTACCCCTCCTGCCATTTTCCCCAGATTTATATGCCCTCCTAATCATCCTAATTTGTGTAATCCTCTCTATACGTTGAAACCACAAAACAAAGATTCCTCTGCTTTTTCAATAATACGACTGGTATACCACATACCTCATCGACCAACAACAAATTCTTTTATCAATGCTCACATAACATCTCTGCTGCCTCCAGCCACCTCGCTGCAATTTTTAAAACCAATACTTCACATTAATATAACAATATTGCTTCTATTCTACTGTAGTATATTTCCTTCTCGTTCCTAAATGAATGAGATTCTTAGTCTCAAAAGTTACGTTCATTTCTCCTTTTGTCATTTCTATTGTTCATTTCATCTTTAATAGACCCGTCCACTGGTAAGTCCACTCTTAAATATCTAAACATATTTACTTCCTCCAGGAAGTGGATGCGAGAGGGAAGAAGAGCGACTGATGAAATGATGAGATAAAGACAACAGAAAGAGAAAAAAAGATAGCATATGAGAGGTTTTTGCAAAATAGAAGTGATGCAGGGAGGTAGGAATATATGAAGAGGGAAAAAGAGATTAAGAGACTGGTGAAGGAATGTAAAAGGGAGAGAGAGAGAGAGAGAGAGAGAGAGAGAGAGAGAGAGAGAGAGAGAGAGAGAGAGAGAGAGAGAGAGAGAGAGAGAGAGTGAGATGTTATCAACAAATTCTGCTGAGAATAAGAAAAAGTTTTGAGATTAACAAGTTAAGAATGCTTGCGGAACAAATAGATTTGACAGTTAAAAATAGGAGAGAATTATTAGATGGAGATTTATAATGGGAAGATGGATGGAATATATTGAGGAACTGTTAAACATTAATGAAGATAGGGAAGCTTTGATTTTTGTGCATTGGGCATGGAGGTATAACATGTTGTAGGAGTGAGGAATAGCCGGTTATGGGTGTGGGAGAGGTGCTTGAAACAGTGGGCAGAGTGAAAGGGGCTAGAGCAGCTGGGATTGATTGGATGAAAGCAGAAATGTTGAAAGCAATTGGGGATATACTCTTGGAATAGTTTGTGCTTTAATTTAATTTTGATTAGAAGAGGTGACTGGCAGAAAGCATGCATAGTTCCTTCATTTAAAGACAAATGGGACAAAACAAAGTGTAAAAAATATAGGGAAATAAGCCTCTTGAGTATACCTGGTAAAGCATATTATTGAAAGAATTAAGAGAAAAGAGAGCAGGATTGCAGATGAACAGGGAGGCTTTAGAAAGGCTAAGGATTGTGTAGACCAAGTATTTACAGTGAAGCATATGGGTGAACAGTATTTAGATAAGGGTAAAGAGGGTTTCGTTGCTTTTATGGATTTGGAAAGAGCATATTTTAGGGTGGATAGAGAAGCAATGTGGCAGTTGTTGCTAATGTATGGAATAGATGGTACGTTACTGAAAACAGCCAAGAGTTTTTACGAGGATGGAGAGGCGCAGATTAGAGTATATAGGAGAGAGGGAGATTATTTCCCGGTAAACGTAGACCTTAGACAGGATGTGTGATGTCACCGTGGTGAGGTTAAGAGATAAAGAATCTAACACAAAGTGCGAGTTGTCACATTTGTTTTTTGCTGATGACACTGTACTTTTGGAAGATTCTGAAGAAAAGTTGCAGAGGTTAGTGGATGAATTTGGAAGAGTATGTAAATGAAGGAAATTAATAGTGAACATAGAAAAGAGCAAGATGATGAGCTTAACAAAAAGATAAGAAAATGAAAGATTGGATATCTGACTGAAGGGAGGGAGAATGGAGGAAATTAATGTATTCAGATATTTGGGAGTAGACTTGATAGCAGATGGGTCTATGAAAGGCGAGGTACATCATAGAATTAGTGAGGGTAAAAAGGTGAGGTGCACTGAGGAGTCTGTGGAGACAAAGAACGTTATCCATGGAAGCAAAGAGGGAAATGTATGAGAGTATAGTGGCACCAATGCTCTTATATGGGTGAGAAGCATGGGTGGTGAATGTTGCAATAAGGAGGCTGGAGGCAGTGGAAATGTGTCTAAGAGCAATGTGCAATGTGAGTATAATGCAGAGAATCCATGGTTTGGACATTAGGAGGAGGTGCAGGGTTTCTAAAAGTATTATCAGAGGACAGAGCAAGAGTTGAGGTGGTTTGGACATTTAGAGAGGATGGAACAAAATATAATGACTTGCAGGACATATAAATCTGTAGTGGAAGAAAGACCGGGTAGGGGGTCAGCCTAGGAAAGGGTGAAGGGAGATGGTATAAGAGATTTTGTGTGCAAGGGACTTGAATAGGAACGAGTGGAGAAAAATGGTTTTCATGACTTGACGTGCTGTTGGAGTGTGAGCAAAGTAAAATTTATGAAGGGATTCAGGGTAACCGGTTAGTCGGACTTGAGTACTGTAGGTGGGAAATACAGTGCCTGCCCTCTGAGGTAGGGGTGTTGATATGTTGCAGTTTTTAACTGCAACATATCAACACCCATATGCACACAAAACAGTGATGGAGTGAATGTTGACGAAATTGTTTCTTCTATTTTTGGGTCACCTTGCCTTGGTGGGAAACAGCCGATATGTTAATAAAAATAAAAAATAATATTCCCTACTTCCAATCTGATATTTAACAACCTTTATTTCACAATCCTATTTAGCGTTTCTTATCCCTTTTAAAGTTCCTTGTTAATCCATTCATACTGATCCACGAGATGGCGTCACCTCTTCTGATACGTCTGCAAATTCCTTCTGCCCTAAAAGATGTTTAAGCCTATTTTTTCATCCATTTCGGATCATTTCTATTCGATCTCAATTCTCTAAACGGAATAAATGTTCTTTAGGCAGCGTGTATTAGTGTTTAAAAAGATGTCACATTTATAGTTCTCTTCGATACCACCAGTCGACAGGTGATGGGTGTAATCTGCTACGCGAAAATCTGGAACTGCCACTGAATTATCCCTACTATCATACTTCTAATCGATACTGAAGGTAATTGATTCATGGTAGCTTGTGCCAAGTTCCTCTGTAAACTCCAGGTTATTAATAAGGGTATCCTTGTTAACCTGAACCAAATTAAGCCGTTTATTTACCTTCGTTGGTTCTGTCACAAACTGTTGCTGCTGCTGCCAAAAAAAAAAAAATCTTGACCTACCTCCAAAAAGTTGTTTGACTCAAGATTCCCAGTCAATGAATTCCACTCTATTTGGCTCCTAGAATTATTACGTTATCTTGTCCTGTGACCTTAACATTCTCCTCCCTAAGTAGTCTACCTTGGTCCCTATCAAAGTTTAGGGGACGGTAAATCACGCCTAAAATTATTTTTTATGCTCTTCCAAAAATTCTTCCCAAACAAACTCTGTGTGTGTTCCTTCAGTTTTAATACGCACATTTATGCAGTAATTTAGGTGTTCCCTGATATATATCGCCACCCGACCCCCTCTCTGTTTCTTCTATGAATATAAAATAACTTGAAATCCTAAATATAACATTCAGCAGGCATGTCCTGATTATTCATATCAAACCACATTCAGTTATGACAAATACGTCAATTTTACCCTCACTTACAACTAATCTCAACTAGTTCGTCTTGTTTCTAGCACTACGACTATTTGTGTAATATATGTCTAGAAACCTCTTCTCTTTTCTTACCATGCTCATTGCTGCTCTTCCACTATCTCTATTACTGTTTTTATCACCTAGTGCCACTGGCTTTCCAAAATTCACAAATAATTCTGCCTCTTTCTGCCTATAGTTTTTTTTCTTGAGAATTCATCTTGCCCATTTCTATTGTATCATAGTTCTTTGCTTTCCCACAAAAACCCATGCTGCTAACTATTTCTAGTTTTAAGCCCTAACAGCTCCCTCAACTGCATTGGCCAGTGCCCCCACACCAGACCTAGATAAGTGAGCCCCATCCCCGGCATGCATGTCATTTCTGCCATAGAAGAGGTCCCAGTTGTCTATGAATGGTACTGCAATGTCCTTATAGTGTTTGTCCAGCCAAATTCATCTCCTTTGCAAAATGCCACATATTACAGGGTTATCTCTCTTCTTTCTAATTATGTCTATCACTGACCTATACCTGCTAATCAGGTCCTCACTCCTACATCTGCTGACGTCATTCCTCTAGCACTGAGACAGTGCCTTACAGACACTTAGTGTAGTTTACCTTGTCCCAGAGCTCCAGGTTGTGTTCAAATTACTTCATCTCATCCTGGTGCCTGCAATCCTCCATGAAAGATTTTGATATTGTTCAACAATTTGCGATTGAGAGAAATTATTTACAAACATAATCACTGACCAGAACAGGACTCGAACTTGTGCCCTGTTGATCAAGGTATACACTACTTGTGCAACACACACTGTCCTCGAATAAGTATCGGCAGCTTAAAGAGGAGGTATCGGAATGGGCAAGTGTCACAAGTGGGGTTCCACAAGGGTCATTAATTGTTCCAATGCTCTTTCAAGTGTATGGAAAGGACATAACAGAGATAACTGAGTCAGAAAGTGTTCCTGATTACAGATGATGTGAAGCTAATAAGAACACATACAACCATACAGAAGGTACGACTGCAAATGGATCTGGCCATGTATTATTGGTCTAACTAGTGGCTGTTGGAATTTAAATCCCTCCAAGGCAAAATTCTGAAAACAGTGTACTGTCTCGGGGTACAAAGGCGCATACGTCCCTGAATGAGAAGGGCCTCGGGGTAAGTATTGTTCCGACCATTTTACCTTAGAGGTATCAATGGAATAACTGTTGCAGCAAACGTGAGACTGCAAATTTAAGGTCAGTTCTCAGGAATGTATACAAAGAGGATTTCACAACCTTATACAAAGCATAAGTTCGACCTATCTTAGAGTATACGGCGCCTGTATAGCAGGTAAAGAAACTGTGAAAAACTGCAAAGGTTTGCAACAAAACTATTTCTAGAGCCAAGGTGGATGACCAATGAGAGGCTAGATGAGCTAAACTTGACGAAACTAGAGGACAAAAGAACCAAAGGCGACATGATTACGAAGTACAGAATGAGAGGAACTGACTGTGTGAACATGGAGAGTCTGTACATACGAACATACACACAACCCAATACATATACAACTACACACATATATACCCGTATACGCACATACATACCCACGCATATACACATACCTAAACATACGCACACACACATACACAAAACAGGCCAAGGTCAAATGATTACACACACACACACACACACACACACACACATACACACACACAAAAAAAGCTGGAGGATCAGGAACGTATAACAGGAAAGTCACTGCAATGGATCAGAGAATACCTGACAAGGAGGCAACAATGAGTCATGGTACGTGACGAGGTGTCAGAGTGGGCTCCTGCGACGAGCGGGGTCCCACAGGGGTCAGTCCTAGGACCTGTGCTGTTTTTGGTATATGTGAATGACATGACGGAACTGATACACTTAGAAGTGTCTCTGTTTGTAGATGATGTGAAGTTAATGAGAATTAAATTGGATGAAGATCAGGCAGGACTACAGAGACCTGGACAGGCTACAAGCCTGATCCAGCAACTGGCTTCTTAAATTTAACCCCGCCGTTGGTAGACAGCAACCACCCAGGGAAGTACTACCGTCCTGCCAGATGACTGTGAAACAAAAACCTGTAACTGTTTTGCATGATGGTAGGATTGCTGGTTTCTTTTTCTGTCTCATAAACACGCTAGATAACAGGGATATCTTGCTACTCCTACTTACACTTTGGTCACACTTCACAGACACGCACATGCATATATATATATATACATACATCTAGGTTTTTCTCCTTTTTCTAAATAGCTCTTGTTCTGTTTTATTTCTTCTATTGTCCATGGGGAAGTGGAAAAGAATCTTTCCTCCGTAAGCCATGCGTGTCGTATGAGGCGACTAAAATGCCGGGAGCAATGGGCTAGTAACCCCTTCTCCTGTATACATTTACTAAAAAAGAGAAGAAGAAAAACTTTATAAAACTGGGATGCTTAAATGTGCGTGGATGTAGTGCGGATGACAAGAAACAGATGATTGCTGATGTTATGAATGAAAAGAAGTTGGATGTCCTGGCTCTAAGCGAAACAAAGCTGAAGGGGGTAGGAGAGTTTCAGTGGGGGGAAATAAATGGGATTAAATCTGGAGTATCTGAGAGAGTTAGAGCAAAGGAAGGGGTAGCAGTAATGTTAAATGATCAGTTATGGAAGGAGAAATGAGAATATGAATGTGTAAATTCAAGAATTATGTGGATTAAAGTAAAGATTGGATGCGAGAAGTGGGTCATAATAAGCGTGTATGCACCTGGAGAAGAGAGGAATGCAGAGGAGAGAGAGAGATTTTGGGAGATGTTAAGTGAATGTATAGGAGCCTTTGAACCAAGTGAGAGAGTAATTGTGGTAGGGGACCTGAATGCTAAAGTAGGAGAAACTTTTAGAGAGGGTGTGGTAGGTAAGTTTGGGGTGCCAGGTGTAAATGATAATGGGAGCCCTTTGATTGAACTTTGTATAGAAAGGGGTTTAGTTATAGGTAATACATATTTTAAGAAAAAGAGGATAAATAAGTATACACGATATGATGTAGGGCGAAATGACAGTAGTTTGTTGGATTATGTATTGGTAGATAAAAGACTGTTGAGTAGACTTCAGGATGTACATGTTTATAGAGGGGCCACAGATATATCAGATCACTTTCTAGTTGTAGCTACACTGAGAGTAAAAGGTAGATGGGATACAAGGAGAATAGAAGCATCAGGGAAGAGAGAGGTGAAGGTTTATAAACTAAAAGAGGAGGCAGTTAGGGTAAGATATAAACAGCTATTGGAGGATAGATGGGCTAATGAGAGCATAGGCAATGGGGTCGAAGAGGTATGGGGTAGGTTTAAAAATGTAGTGTTAGAGTGTTCAGCAGAAGTTTGTGGTTACAGGAAAGTGGGTGCAGGAGGGAAGAGGAGCGATTGGTGGAATGATGATGTAAAGAGAGTAGTAAGGGAGAAAAAGTTAGCATATGAGAAGTTTTTACAAAGTAGAAGTGATGCAAGGAGGGAAGAGTATATGGAGAAAAAGAGAGAGGTTAAGAGAGTGGTGAAGCAATGTAAAAAGAGAGCAAATGAGAGAGTGGGTGAGATGTTATCAACAAATTTTGTTGAAAATAAGAAAAAGTTTTGGAGTGAGATTAACAAGTTAAGAAAGCCTAGAGAACAAATGGATTTGTCAGTTAAAAATAGGAGAGGAGAGTTATTAAATGGAGAGTTAGAGGTATTGGGAAGATGGAGGGAATATTTTGAGGAATTGTTAAATGTTGATGAAGATAGGGAAGCTGTGATTTCGTGTATAGGGCAAGGAGGAATAACATCTTGTAGGAGTGAGGAAGAGCCAGTTGTGAGTGTGGGGGAAGTTCGTGAGGCAGTAGGTAAAATGAAAGGGGGTAAGGCAGCCGGGATTGATGGGATAAAGATAGAAATGTTAAAAGCAGGTGGGGATATAGTTTTGGAGTGGTTGGTGCAATTATTTAATAAATGTATGGAAGAGGGTAAGGTACCTAGTGATTGGCAGAGAGCATGCATAGTTCCTTTGTATAAAGGCAAAGGGGATAAAAGAGAGTGCAAAAATTATAGGGGGATAAGTCTGTTGAGTGTACCTGGTAAAGTGTATGGTAGAGTTATAATTGAAAGAATTAAGAGTAAGACGGAGAATAGGATAGCAGATGAACAAGGAGGCTTTAGGAAAGGTAGGGGGTGTGTGGACCAGGTGTTTACAGTGAAACATATAAGTGAACAGTATTTAGATAAGGCTAAAGAGGTCTTTGTGGCATTTATGGATTTGGAAAAGGCGTATGACAGGGTGGATAGGGGGGCAATGTGGCAGATGTTGCAAGTGTATGGTGTAGGAGGTAGGTTACTGAAAGCAGTGAAGAGTTTTTACGAGGATAGTGAGGCTCAAGTTAGAGTATGTAGGAAAGAGGGAAATTTTTTCCCAGTAAAAGTAGGCCTTAGACAAGGATGTGTGATGTCACCGTGGTTGTTTAATATATTTATAGATGGGGTTGTAAGAGAAGTAAATGCGAGGGTCTTAGCAAGAGGCGTGGAGTTAAAAGATAAAGAATCACACACAAAGTGGGAGTTGTCACAGTTGCTCTTTGCTGATGACACTGTGCTTTTGGGAGATTCTGAAGAGAAGCTGCAGAGATTGGTGGATGAATTTGGTAGGGTGTGCAAAAGAAGAAAATTAAAGGTGAATACAGGAAAGAGTAAGGTTATGAGGATAACAAAAAGATTAGGTGATGAAAGATTGAATATCAGATTGGAGGAAGAGAGTATGGAGGAGGTGAACGTATTCAGATATTTGGGAGTGGACGTGTCAGCGGATGGGTCTATGAAAGATGAGGTGAATCATAGAATTGATGAGGGAAAAAGAGTGAGTGGTGCACTTAGGATTCTGTGGAGACAAAGAACTTTGTCCTTAGAGGCAAAGAGGGGAATGTATGAGAGTATAGTTTTACCAACGCTCTTATATGGGTGTGAAGCATGGGTGATGAATGTTGCAGCGAGGAGAAAATACAAAGTCATGAAGATCGGGGAAGGGCAAAGAAGACCGCAGACAGAGTATAGTCTAGGTGGCCAAAGACTGCAAACCTAGCTCATGGTAAAAGATCTTGGGTGAGCATAGTACCGAGCATACCTCCCGAGGCGCACATCAACCAGATAACTGCCGCAGCATACTGGCGTCTGGCAAACCTGAGAATAGCGTTCTGATACCTCAGTAATGAATCGTTCAAGACACTGTACACCGTGTACATCAGGCCCATATTGTAGTATGCAGCACCAGTTTGGAACCCTCACCTGGTCAAGCACGTCAAGAAATTAGAGAAAGTGCAAAGGTTTGCAACAAGGTTAGTTCCAGAGCTAAGGGGAATGTCCTACGAAGAAAGGTTAAGGGAAATCGGCCTGACGACATTGGACGACAGGAGGGTTAGGGGAGACATGATTACGACATGCAAAATACTGCAAGAAATTGAAAAGGTGGACAGAGACAGGATGGTCCAGAAAGGGGACGCAGAAACAAGGGGTCACACTTGGAAGTTGAAGACTCAGATGAGTCAAAGAGATGTTAGAAAGTATTTCATCAGTCACAGAGTTGTCAGAAAGTGGAATAGTCTCGAAAGTGATGTAGTGGAGGCAGGAACAATACATAGCTTTAAGACGAGGTATGATAAAACTCAGGGAGAGAGAGGACCTAGCAGCGATCAGTGAAGAGGCAGGGCCAGGAGCTATATCTCAGGCCCTGCAATCACAAATAGGTGAGTACACACACGCGCGAAAAAAAAATTATTTATGTGGTATTACTACCATAAACTAATTGACAATTTGATGTCGGATTTATCAATTTAATGCTGTGAGGTTTCCAGGTCTCGTCAACAACGTTGCTGAATATTACTCTATAATCGTATTATATAAATTCTCTGATCTCAGCATATACACTACCGACTAATAAGTTTTGTTTAGGTTTCAATTAGCCGTTGTAAAATTTTCCTAAATATTTATAATTTTAATATACCGGCTGTGTCTCCCACAGTGACCCCCCAAAAATGAAATATATTCACCATCATTCATTTAGTGTCTGTGTTGCTAAAAGTGTGCAGACAACACGATGCGACTGGAAATGTTCAAGCCTCACTTCTCGATACAATAATTCCTTCAGCGGGATAGGGATATGGGGTAAATAAATAATACTTTAATACTCATATAGAAAAGTAAATTAAGTTAATCCAGTAACATAGGAACAACAAGAATCCCGGGATAGTCAGGTTTATATCACTAAAACCAGCGGATGTATAAACCTTAGGATGAATGTTCGATCTCATAAGATGAGTACAGGGAGTCTTGTCAGGACGGGTCCTGGCCGGGTCTTCTTTGTGTGGTAAGAAGGTAGTGATGATAATGAGCAGGTAGGTGAGGTGTTGAAGGTGGGGGTACGGGAGGGATGCTGACGGGGAGATTGGGGTAAGAAGGTAGGGGAGATGGGAAGAGAGATTGGTACATTTGACAGCACTGAAGTCACTGGGGATGATGGGTAGGTGGGATTCAAGGGTAGGGGAGGTGTTGGTAGTGGTAGGGGAGGTGTTGGTAGTGGTAGGGGAGGTGTTGGTAGTGGTAGGGGAGGGATGATGGGAGCGGGAGTGGTCCAGGATCGTGGAGAGAAGGCAGTCATAGTCGATATTCAAATTCAAATTCAAATTCAAAGTTTATTCTCTATAAGGATTACAATGCTGAGTTTACAGAATTTGGTTATTGTGTGGTTTACATGTAGTAAAATAATGATTACAGAGTGTACCACTAGAGCACCTAGCATGGCTAGGCATTTCGGGCAGACTTAAATTAAATCTTAAGTTTAAAATATTACAAAATTATGAGGTAAGTTGGTATTATGGCTAAGTGACTAAATACTAGTTTGTGAGTTTAGCAATGTGAATGCTTTTGTTTTGGCACTATACATAGTATCAGTATTGGAGTATCACAGGCCAACTTATGAATAGTTAAGATTCATTATTTTGAGACTGAGATTGATATTTCTGTTTATGGTCAAATGGGTGAGTGAGTGTAAGTGTTAACCACCAGGTGGTATTCGTGTAATTAGTTGACGGGGTGTATCAGGGAGATAAGATGTTTTCTAATGGTAGTTTTGAAGGTGATGAATGTGTCTGCAGTTTTAGAATTTTCAGGTAAGGTGTTCCAGATTTTAGGGCCTTTGACATACATTGAATTTTTGTAAAGGTTTAGTCGGACATGGGGAATGTCATAGAGAGGTTTGTGTCTGCTGTTATGCCTGTGGGTTCTGTCACAACTATTAAGAAAGCATTTTAGGTCAAGGTTAATATTGGAATTTAAGGTCCTGTAGATATAGATTGCACAGTAGTAAGTGTGGATGTACTGAACAGGGAGTAAGTTTAGATCTATGAAGAGTGGGGGGGGGGGGTTGCCAGGGATGGGATTTAGTGATTATTCTTACTGCGGCTTTTTGTTGGGTTATTATTGGCTTTAGGTGTGTTGCTGCAGTTGAACCCCAAGCACAGATAGCATAGGTGAGGTATGGATAAATAAGTGAATGGTATAGTGTGAGAAGGGCAGTTTGCGGCACGTAGTATCGTATCTTGGAGAGGATCCCAACCGTTTTGGATACTTTTTTGGTTATGTGTTGGATATGGGTGCTGAAGTTCAGGTTGTTGTCAAGATATAGGCCTAGGAATTTGCCCTCATTATGCCTGGCAATTAGAGTGTTGTAGATCTTAATGTTAATTTGCGCATCTCCTGCTCTGCTACCAAACATAATGTTGTAGGTTTTGTCAGTGTTAAGCGTAAGTTTATTGGCTGTCATCCAAGTCGATATTTTGATCAGCTCCTCATTAACAATGGTGTTGAGGGTGGCAAGATTAGGGTGGGAGATGACATAAGTCGTGTCATCAGCAAAGAGAATGGGGTTCAGGTGTTGAGATACTTTTGGAATATCATTGAAGTTATGAGGAAGAGCAGGGGACCAAGGACACTTCCCTGCGGAACTCCAGTATCAAGTGGCTGTGCTGTTGATGCTGTGTCTTTAATGGTGACATACTGATACCTATTAGTAAGGTAAGATTTGAAATATGCAAGCGCATGGCCTCTTATACCATAATGGTCAAGTTTGTGGAGTAGGATGCCGTGGTCTACTGTGTCAAAAGCTTTTCTTAGGTCAATAAAAATTCCTAGTGGATATTCCTTATTTCCCAATGCTGTGTAAAGCAGATCTAGCATTTTTATGATTGCATCGTTTGTGTTTTTATTTTTCCTGAATCCAAATCGGCAGGGTTTGAGTATGTTTTGTGACGTTATAAATGAATACAGTCTCCTGTGCACGAGTTTCTCAAAGATTTTGGATAGCAATGGTAAGTTTGATATTGGCCTATAGTTGTTTGAATCTGTAGGGTCACCACCTTTATGTATTGGTGTAACCCTTGCCGTCTTGAGTAGTTTCGGGAAGGTGCTAGTTTCTAGTGACTTGTTAAAAAGTAATGAGATAGCATGCGAGAGGACATGGGCCGCTCTCTTGTACAATAATGGTGGGACGTGAGACAGATTCCCTGAGTTATTTTTAAGTGACTTAATAATCTCGGTGACTTCCGTGGGGTCAGTTGGGAGATGTTGCACCTCTTACAGAGTTTTGTTTTTCTAGTGAGTGATTTCCGTGTGAAGATTTGAGTCTTATCCCTCTAGGATTTTTCCAAGTATATATATATTATCTCGTATCTCTCTCGCCTGCGTTCTAGAGAGTACAGGTCAAGGAACTTCAACTGTTCCCAGTAATTTAGGTGTTTTGTGCTTACATATGCAATGGAAGTTCTCTGTGTATTCTTCAGGTCTGCAATTTCGCCTGCCTTGAACGAGGCCATTAGTATAAAGCAGTACTCTAGGATAGAGAACAAATTATTTTAAAAGAATGATCTTCGGCTTGGCATCTCTAGTTTCGAAGGTTCTCATTATCCACCCTATCATTGTTCTGGGAGATAATGTAGACACATTGTTGTGAAATTTGAAATTGAGATTCTCTAATATTATCTCTCCCAGGGCCTTCACATTAGTTTTTGGATCTATTGTGTGGTTAGAATTCGTTTTATACTCCGATCCAGTTATTATTTCCTCGAGTTTTCCATAGCAAATTGAAATTTGTCCTCAAAGAACTCCATATTCTTTTCTGAGGCCCATTTAAAGACTTAGTTAATGTCCGTTTAGAGACTTACAGCGTCCTCGATGGACGACACTGTCATGATAGATGACGCCTGGTTTCCTAGGAGTGAGCTTTCTAAGAACTCTTTACTTGTAAGTGTATACTCGATCTCCTCAGCTGATTGCGTCCCCACAGTCTCAATATTCTTGTATTATCCTCAGTTATCTTAATATCAGTCCTCTTCCTCTTTAACCAGGAATATTGCTATGTAAAGGTTAATGAATTCTAATTGATTGTGACAATATATTAACTGTTTCCCTTTTTTATTATATTGTCAATAAATTTGTGTAAGTAGAGGTGGTGTTCACAGTAGTGATGGTAGGTGAGGTGGTGTTCACAGTAGTGATGGTAGGTGAGGTGGTGTTCACAGTAGTGATGGTAGGTAAGGTGGTGTTCACAGTAGTGATGGTAGGTGAGGTGGTGTTCACAGTAGTGATATTAGGTGAGGTGGTGTTCACAGTAGTGATGGTAGGTGAGGTGGTGTTCACAGTAGTGATGGTAGGTGAGGTGGTGTTCACAGTAGTGATGGTAGGTAAGGTGGTGTTCACAGTAGTGATGGTAGGTGAGGTGGTGTTCACAGTAGTGATGGTAGGTGAGGTGGTAGTGATGGTAAGTGAGGTGGTGTTCACAGTAGTGATGGTAGGTGAGGTGTTCACAGTAGTGATGGTAGGTAAGGTGGTGTTCACAGTAGTGATGGTAGGTGAGGTGGTGTTCACAGTAGTGATGGTAGGTGAGGTGGTGTTCACAGTAGTGATGGTAGGTGAGGTGTTCACAGTAGTGATGGTAGGTAAGGTGGTGTTCACAGTAGTGATGGTAGGTGAGGTGGTGTTCACAGTAGTGATGGTAGGTGAGGTGGTGTTCACAGTAGTGATGGTAGGTGAGGTGGTGTTCACAGTAGTGATGGTAGGTGAGGTGGTGTTCACAGTAGTGATGGTAGGTGAGGTGGTGTTCACAGTAGTGATGGTAGGTGAGGTGGTGTTCACAGTAGTGATGGTAGGTGAGGTGGTGTTCACAGTAGTGATGGTAGGTGAGGTGGTGTTCACAGTAGTGATGGTAGGTGAGGTGGTGTTCACAGTAGTGATGGTAGGTGAGGTGGTGTTCACAGTAGTGATGGTAGGTGAGGTGGTGTTCACAGTAGTGATGGTAGGTGAGGTGGTGTTCACAGTAGTGATGGTAGGTGAGGTGGTGTTCACAGTAGTGATGGTAGGTGAGGTGGTGTTCACAGTAGTGATGGTAGGTGAGGTGGTGTTCACAGTAGTGATGGTAGGTGAGGTGGTGTTCACAGTAGTGATGGTAGGTGAGGTGGTGTTCACAGTAGTGATGGTAGGTGAGGTGGTGTTCACAGTAGTGATGGTAGGTGAGGTGGTGTTCACAGTAGTGATGGTAGGTGAGGTGGTGTTCACAGTAGTGATGGTAGGTGAGGTGGTGTTCACAGTAGTGATGGTAGGTGAGGTGGTGTTCACAGTAGTGATGGTAGGTAAGGTGGTGTTCACAGTAGTGATGGTAGGTAAGGTGGTGTTCACAGTAGTGATGGTAGGTGAGGTGGTGTTCACAGTAGTGATGGTAGGTAAGGTGGTGTTCACAGTAGTGATGGTAGGTAAGATAGTGTTCACAGTTGTGATGGTAGGTAAGGTGGTGTTCACAGTAGTGATGGTAGGTAAGATAGTGTTCACAGTAGTGATGGTAGGTAAGATAGTGTTCACAGTAGTGATGGTAGGTAAGATAGTGTTCACAGTAGTGATGGTAGGTAAGATAGTGTTCACAGTAGTGATGGTAGGTAAGATAGTGTTCACAGTAGTGATGGTAGGTAAGATAGTGTTCACAGTAGTGATGGTAGGTAAGATAGTGTTCACAGTAGTGATGGTAGGTAAGATAGTGTTCACAGTAGTGATGGTAGGTAAGATAATGTTCACAGTAGTGATGGTAGATAAGATAGTGTTCACAGTAGTGATGGTAGGTGAGGTGGTGTTCACAGTAGTGATGGTAGGTGAGGTGGTGTTCACAGTAGTGATGGTAGGTGAGGTGGTGTTCACAGTAGTGATGGTAGGTGAGGTGGTGTTCACAGTAGTGATGGTAGGTGAGGTGGTGTTCACAGTAGTGATGGTAGGTGAGGTGGTGTTCACAGTAGTGATGGTAGGTGAGGTGGTGTTCACAGTAGTGATGGTAGGTGAGGTGGTGTTCACAGTAGTGATGGTAGGTGAGGTGGTGTTCACAGTAGTGATGGTAGGTGAGGTGGTGTTCACAGTAGTGATGGTAGGTGAGGTGGTGTTCACAGTAGTGATGGTAGGTGAGGTGGTGTTCACAGTAGTGATGGTAGGTGAGGTGGTGTTCACAGTAGTGATGGTAGGTGTGATGGTAGGTAAGGTGGTGTTCACAGTAGTGTTCACAGTAGTGATGGTAGGTGAGGTGGTGTTCACAGTAGTGATGGTAGGTGAGGTGTTCACAGTAGTGATGGTAGGTGAGGTGGTGTTCACAGTAGTGATGGTAGGTGAGGTGGTGTTCACAGTAGTGATGGTTAGTGAGGTGGTCACAGTAGTGATGGTAGGTGAGGTGGTGTTCACAGTAGTGATGGTAGGTGAGGTGGTGTTCACAGTAGTGATGGTAGGTGAGGTGGTGTTCACAGTAGTGATGGTAGGTGAGGTGGTGTTCACAGTAGTGATGGTAGTAGTAGGTGAGGTCGTGTTCACAGTAGTGATGGTAGGTGTGGTGGTGTTCACAGTAGTGATGGTAGGTGAGGTGGTGTTCACAGTAGTGATGGTAGGTGAGGTGGTGTTCACAGTAGTGATGGTAGGTGAGGTGGTGTTCACAGTAGTGATGGTAGGTGAGGTGGTGTTCACAGTAGTGATGGTAAGTGACAGTAGTGATGGTAGTGAGGTGGTGTTCACAGTAGTGATGGGTACAGTAGTGATGGTAGGTGAGGTGGTGTTCACAGTAGTGATGGTAGGTGAGGTGGTGTTCACAGTAGTGATGGTAGGTGAGGTGGTGTTCACAGTAGTGATGGTAGGTGAGGTGGTAGTGAGGTGGTTCACAGTAGTGATGGTAGGTGAGGTGGTGTTCACAGTAGTGATGGTAGGTAAGGTGGTGTTCACAGTAGTGATGGTAGGTGAGGTGGTGTTCACAGTAGTGATGGTAGGTGAGGTGGTGTTCACAGTAGTGATGGTAGGTGAGGTGGTGTTCACAGTAGTGATGGAAGGTGACAGTAGTGATGGTAGGTTGGTGTTCACAGTAGTGATGGTAGGTGAGGTGGTGTTCACAGTAGTGATGGTAGGTGAGGTAGGTGAGTGGTTTTCACAGTAGTGATGGTAGGTGAGGTGGTGTTCACAGTAGTGATGGTAGGTGAGGTTGTGTTCACAGTAGTGATGGTAGGTGAGGTGGTGTTCACAGTAGTGATGGAAGGTGAGGTGTTCACAGTAGTGATGGTATGTGAGGTGGTGTTCACAGTAGTGATGGTAGGTGAGGTGGTGTTCACAGTAGTGATGGTAGGTGAGGTGGTGTTCACAGTAGTGATGGTAGGTGAGGTGGTGTTCACAGTAGTGATGGTAGGTGAGTAGTGATGTGTGAGGTCACAGTAGTGATGGTAGGTGAGGTGGTGTTCACAGTAGTGATGGTAGGTGAGGTGGTGTTCACAGTAGTGATGGTAGGTGAGGTGGTGTTCACAGTAGTGATGGTAGGTGAGGTGGTGTTCACAGTAGTGATGGTAGGTGAGGTGGTGTTCACAGTAGTGATGGTAGGTGAGTAGTGGTAGGTGAGGTGGTGTTCACAGTAGTGATGGTAGGTGAGGTGGTGTTCACAGTAGTGATGGTAGGTGAGGTGGTGTTCACAGTAGTGATGGTAGGTGAGGTGACAGTAGTGATGTGGTGTTCAGTAGTCACAGTAGTGATGGTAGGTGAGGTGGTGTTCACAGTAGTGATGGTAGTGAGGTGGTGTTCACAGTAGTGATGGTAGGTGAGGTGGTGTTCACAGTAGTGATGGTAGGTGAGGTGGTGTTCACAGTAGTGATGGTAGGAGGTAGGTGAGGTGGTGTTCACAGGGTGAGTGATGGAAGTGTAGTGATGGTAGGTAAGGTGGTGTTCACAGTAGTGATGGTAGGTGAGGTGTTCACAGTAGTGATGGTAGGTGAGGTGGTGTTCACAGTAGTGATGGTAGGTGAGGTGGTGTTCACAGTAGTGATGGTAGGTGAGGTGTTCACAGTAGTGATGGTAGGTGAGGTGGTGTTCACAGTAGTGATGGTAGGTGAGGTGGTGTTCACAGTAGTGATGGTAGGTGAGGTGGTGTTCACAGTAGTGATGGTAGGTGAGGTGGTGTTCACAGTAGTGATGGTAGGTAAGGTGGTGTTCACAGTAGTGATGGTAGGTGAGGTGGTGTTCACAGTAGTGATGGTAGGTGAGGTGGTGTTCACAGTAGTGATGGTAGGTGAGGTGGTGTTCACAGTAGTGATGGTAGGTGAGGTGGTGTTCACAGTAGTGATGGTAGGTGAGGTGGTGTTCACAGTAGTGATGGTAGGTGAGGTGGTGTTCACAGTAGTGATGGTAGGTGAGGTGGTGTTCACAGTAGTGATGGTAGGTGAGGTGGTGTTCACAGTAGTGATGGTAGGTGAGGTGGTGTTCACAGTAGTGATGGTAGGTGAGGTGGTGTTCACAGTAGTGATGGTAGGTAAGATAGTGTTCACAGTAGTGATGGTAGGTAAGATAGTGTTCACAGTAGTGATGGTAGGTAAGATAGTGTTCACAGTAGTGATGGTAGGTAAGGTGGTGTTCACAGTAGTGATGGTAGGTGAGGTGGTGTTCACAGTAGTGATGGTAGGTAAGATAGTGTTCACAGTAGTGATGGTAGGTGAGCTGGTGTTCACAGTAGTGATGGTAGGTGAGGTGGTGTTCACAGAAGTGATGGTAGGTGAGGTGGTGTTCACAGTAGTGATGGTAGGTAAGATAGTGTTCACAGTAGTGATGGTAGGTAAGATAGTGTTCACAGTAGTGATGGTAAGTGAGGTGGTGTTCACAGTAGTGATGGTAGGTGAGGTGGTGTTCACAGTAGTGATGGTAGGTGAGGTGGTGTTCACAGTAGTGATGGTAGGTGAGGTGGTGTTCACAGTAGTGATGGTAGGTGAGGTGGTGTTCACAGTAGTGATGGTAGGTGAGGTGGTGTTCACAGTAGTGATGGTAGGTGAGGTGGTGTTCACAGTAGTGAGGTGGTAGGTGAGGTGGTGTTCACAGTAGTGATGGTAGGTGAGGTGGTGTTCACAGTAGTGATGGTAGGTGAGGTGGTGTACACAGTAGTGATGGTAGGTAAGATAGTGTTCAGTAGTGATGGGTGGGGTGGTGTTCACAGTAGTGATGGTAGGTGAGGTGGTGTTCACAGTAGTGATGGTAGGTGAGGTGGTGTTCACAGTAGTGATGGTAGGTCTCTAAGTGTACTCGTGGCGCCCCTGCTTTTCATTGAGGGAATGTTGCATCTCCTGCCGAGCCTTTTGCTTTCATAGTGAGTGATTTTCGCGTGGAAAGTTTGGTACTAATCCTTCTAGGATTTTCCAAGTATGTATTATCATGAATCTTTCTCGCCTGCTTTCCAGGGAATACAAATCGAGGTACTTCAACCTTTCCCAGTAATTTAGGTGCTTCATCGTACTTATGTGCCGTGAAAGTTCTTTGCACACTCTCCAGGTCAGCAATATCGCCAGCCTTGAAAGGGACAGTTAGTAAACAGCAGAGTTCCAGCCTAGAGAGAACAAGCGATCTGAGGAGAATCATCATGGGCTTGGCGTCCCTAGTTTTGAAGGTTCACATTATCCATCCTATCATTTTTCTAGCAGATGAGGTAGATACATTGTTGTGATCTTTGAAGGTGAGATCCTCTGACATTATCACTCCCAGGTCTTTCACACTACTTTTTCGCTCTATTGTATGATTAGAATTTGTTGTATACCCTGATGCAGTTTTAATTTCCTCAAGTTTTCCATATCTGAGTAGTTGAAATTTCTCTTCATTGAACTTCATATTGTTTTGAGTGGCACATTTGAAGGTTTGGTTGATGTCCGCTTGGAGTCTGGCAGTGTCTTCGATGGAGGTCAATGCCATCTGACATAGACATCTCTGTCTATATCAGTAATGAGGATGAGGAATAGAATGGGAGCGAGTACTGTGCCTTGTGGAACAGAACTTTTCACCGTAGCTGCCTCAGACTTTACTCTGTTTACTATTACTCTTTGTGTTCTATTTGTTAGGAAGTTATAGATCCATATACATTTATCTGTGGTCACACTTGTCGATGACTTTCGCAAAGTCTGTGTATGCTACATCTGCATTTTGTTTATCCTCTACAGCATCCAGGACTTTGTCATAGTGGTCCAGTAATGGGGACAGGCAGGAGCGACCTGCTCTAAACCCGTGTTGCCCAGGGTTGTGTAACTAGTGGGTATGTAGGTGGTTGGCGATCTTGCTTCTTAGAACCATTCAAAAGATTTTTATGATATGGGATCTTAGTGCTATTAGTCTGTAGTTCTTTGCAACTGCTTTACTGTCACCTTTGTAGAGTGGGACTATGTCTGTTGTTCTTAGCGAGTGTGGAATGATCCCTGTGTCCATGCTCCCTCTCCATAGAATGCTAAAGCGCCTAACAGGGGCTTCTTGCAGTTCTTGATGAACACGGAGTTCCATGAGTCTGGGCCTGGAACAGAGTGCATGGCATGTCATTTATTGTCTTTTCAAAGTCTTGCGGTGTTAGAATAATATCCGAGATTTTTGGGATGACCAAATTTTGGGTCTCGTTCATAAAGAATTCATTTAGATTGTCGACGACCCTCAGTCTGGTTAGTACCTCACTCATTCCTTGGCTGTCATCTGTGTACGTCCCATCTCGCCTGAGCAGGGGCCCATTACTTAGATTTGACATAAGAGAAGAAGTATCTTTTTTTCAATTTGCTTGCTGGATGATCAGTTCCCTAGCACTCAAAATATCTATTACCTTCTCTCCTCCTTCTCCATTCTTTCTGGAACGACACCAGCACCACTTTCCTGGAACGACCCCTACACCTTCATCTTTCTACCCCAGCTTTGTACACAATATTGGTAATTATATTGTGCTAAATCGTCTCTAAATGTTCAGTCAATTTACATGACTCTTCCTCAGCCCTCTGAATGAAACCTATGGTGAGCCAATACAGTCTTCTAATTTATATTCCCTGAGTTCTCTGAATGGTTTTCACACCATGCACTGGTCACAAACATGACCTCTCCAATGGTCACAAACATGACCTCTCCAATGGTCACAAACATGACCTCTCCACTGGTCACAAACATGACCTCTCCACTGGTCACAAACATGACCTCTCCACTGGTCACAAACATGACCTCTCCACTGGTCACAAACATGACCTCTCCACTGGTCACAAACATGACCTCTCCACTGGTCACAAACATGACCTCTCCACTGGTCACAAACATGACGTCTCCACTGGTCACAAACATGACCTCTCCACTGGTCACAAACATGACCTCTCCACTGGTCACAAACATGACCTCTCCACTGGTCACAAACATGACCTCTCCACTGGTCACAAACATGACCTCTCCACTGGTCACAAACATGACCTCTCCACTGGTCACAAACATGACCTCTCCACTGGTCACAAACATGACCTCTCCACTGGTCACAAACATGACCTCTCCACTGGTCACAAACATGACCTCTCCACTGGTCACAAACATGACCTCTCCACTGGTCACAAACATGACCTCTCCACTGGACACAAACATGACCTCTCCACTGGTCACAAACATGACCTCTCCACTGGTCACAAACATGACCTCTCCACTGGTCACAAACATGACCTCTCCACTGGTCACAAACATGACCTCTCCACTGGTCACAAACATGACCTCTCCACTGGTCACAAACATGACCTCTCCACTGGTCACAAACATGACCTCTCCACTGGTCACAAACATGACCTCTCCACTGGTCACAAACATGACCTCTCCACTGGTCACAAACATGACCTCTCCACTGGTCACAAACATGACCTCTCCACTGGTCACAAACATGACCTCTCCACTGGTCACAAACATGACCTCTCCACTGGACACAAACATGACCTCTCCACTGGTCACAAACATGACCTCTCCACTGGTCACAAACATGACCTCTCCACTGGTCACAAACATGACCTCTCCACTGGTCACAAACATTACCTCTCCACTGGTCACAAACATGACCTCTCCAATGGTCACAAACGTGACCTCTCCACTGGTCACAAACATGACCTCTCCAATGGTCACAAACATGACCTCTCCACTGGTCACAAACATGACCTCTCCAATGGTCACAAACGTGACCTCTCCACTGGTCACAAACATGACCTCTCCACTGGTCACAAACATGACCTCTCCACTGGTCACAAACATGACCTCTCCACTGGTCACAAACATGACCTCTCCACTGGTCACAAACATGACCTCTCCACTGGTCACAAACATGACCTCTCCACTGGTCACAAACATGACCTCTCCACTGGTCACAAACATGACCTCTCCACTGGTCACAAACATGACCTCTCCACTGGTCACAAACATGACCTCTCCACTGGTCACAAACATGACCTCTCCACTGGTCACAAACATGACCTCTCCACTGGTCACAAACATGACCTCTCCAATGGTCACAAACGTGACCTCTCCACTGGTCACAAACATGACCTCTCCACTGGTCACAAACATGACCTCTCCACTGGTCACAAACATGACCTCTCCACTGGTCACAAACATGACCTCTCCACTGGTCACAAACATGACCTCTCCACTGGTCACAAACATGACCTCTCCACTGGTCATAAACATGACCTCTCCAATGGTCACAAACGTGACCTCTCCACTGGTCACAAACATGACCTCTCCACTGGTCACAAACATGACCTCTCCACTGGTCACAAACATGACCTCTCCACTGGTCACAAACATGACCTCTCCACTGGTCACAAACATGACCTGTCCACTGGTCACAAACATGACCTCTCCACTGGTCACAAACATGACCTCTCCACTGGTCACAAACATGACCTCTCCAATGGTCACAAACGTGACCTCTCCACTGGTCACAAACATGACCTCTCCACTGGTCACAAACATGACCTGTCCACTGGTCACAAACATGACCTCCCACTGGTCACAAACATGACCTCTCCACTGGTCACAAACATGACCTTTCCACTGGTCACAAACATGACCTCTCCACTGGTCACAAACATGACCTCTCCACTGGTCACAAACATGACCTCTCCACACAAACATGTGGGTCACAAACATGACCTCTCCACTGGTCACAAACATGACCTCTCCACTGGTCACAAACATGACCTCTCCACTGGTCACAAACATGACCTCTCCACTGGTCACAAACATGACCTCTCCACTGGTCACAAACATGACCTCTCCACTGGTCACAAACATGACCTCTCCACTGGTCACAAACATGACCTCTCCACTGGTCACAAACATGACCTCTCCACTGGTCACAAACATGACCTCTCCACTGGTCACAAACATGACCTCTCCACTGGTCACAAACATGACCTCTCCACTGGTCACAAACATGACCTCTCCACTGGTCACAAACATGACCTCTCCACTGGTCACAAACATGACCTCTCCACTGGTCACAAACATGACCTCTCCACTGGTCACAAACATGACCTCTCCACTGGACACAAACATGACCTCTCCACTGGTCACAAACATGACCTCTCCACTGGTCACAAACATGACCTCTCCACTGGTCACAAACATGACCTCTCCACTGGTCACAAACATGACCTCTCCACTGGTCACAAACATGACCTCTCCACTGGTCACAAACATGACCTCTCCACTGGTCACAAACATGACCTCTCCACTGGTCACAAACATGACCTCTCCACTGGTCACAAACATGACCTCTCCACTGGTCACAAACATGACCTCTCCACTGGTCACAAACATGACCTATCCACTGGTCACAAACATGACCTCTCCACTGGTCACAAACATGACCTCTCCACTGGACACAAACATGACCTCTCCACTGGTCACAAACATGACCTCTCCACTGGTCACAAACATGACCTCTCCACTGGTCACAAACATGACCTCTCCACTGGTCACAAACATTACCTCTCCACTGGTCACAAACATGACCTCTCCAATGGTCACAAACGTGACCTCTCCACTGGTCACAAACATGACCTCTCCACTGGTCACAAACATGACCTCTCCACTGGTCACAAACATGACCTCTCCAATGGTCACAAACGTGACCTCTCCACTGGTCACAAACATGACCTCTCCACTGGTCACAAACATGACCTCTCCACTGGTCACAAACATGACCTCTCCACTGGTCACAAACATGACCTCTCCACTGGTCACAAACATGACCTCTCCACTGGTCACAAACATGACCTCTCCACTGGTCACAAACATGACCTCTCCACTGGTCACAAACATGACCTCTCCACTGGTCACAAACATGACCTCTCCACTGGTCACAAACATGACCTCTCCACTGGTCACAAACATGACCTCTCCACTGGTCACAAACATGACCTCTCCACTGGTCACAAACATGACCTCTCCACTGGTCACAAACATGACCTCTCCACTGGTCACAAACATGACCTCTCCACTGGTCACAAACATGACCTCTCCACTGGTCACAAACATGACCTCTCCACTGGTCACAAACATGACCTCTCCACTGGTCACAAACATGACCTCTCCACTGGTCACAAACATGACCTCTCCACTGGTCACAAACATGACCTCTCCACTGGTCACAAACATGACCTCTCCACTGGTCACAAACATGACCTCTCCACTGGTCACAAACATGACCTCTCCAATGGTCACAAACGTGACCTCTCCACTGGTCACAAACATGACCTCTCCACTGGTCACAAACATGACCTCTCCACTGGTCACAAACATGACCTCTCCACTGGTCACAAACATGACCTCTCCACTGGTCACAAACATGACCTCTCCACTGGTCACAAACATGACCTCTCCACTGGTCACAAACATGACCTCTCCACTGGTCACAAACATGACCTCTCCACTGGTCACAAACATGACCTCTCCACTGGTCACAAACATGACCTCTCCACTGGTCACAAACATGACCTCTCCAATGGTCACAAACGTGACCTCTCCACTGGTCACAAACATGACCTCTCCACTGGTCACAAACATGACCTCTCCACTGGTCACAAACATGACCTCTCCACTGGTCACAAACATGACCTCTCCACTGGTCACAAACATGACCTCTCCACTGGTCACAAACATGACCTCTCCACTGGTCATAAACATGACCTCTCCAATGGTCACAAACGTGACCTCTCCACTGGTCACAAACATGACCTCTCCACTGGTCACAAACATGACCTCTCCACTGGTCACAAACATGACCTCTCCACTGGTCACAAACATGACCTCTCCACTGGTCACAAACATGACCTGTCCACTGGTCACAAACATGACCTCTCCACTGGTCACAAACATGACCTCTCCACTGGTCACAAACATGACCTCTCCAATGGTCACAAACGTGACCTCTCCACTGGTCACAAACATGACCTCTCCACTGGTCACAAACATGACCTGTCCACTGGTCACAAACATGACCTCTCCACTGGTCACAAACATGACCTCTCCACTGGTCACAAACATGACCTGTCCACTGGTCACAAACATGACCTCTCCACTGGTCACAAACATGACCTCTCCACTGGTCACAAACATGACCTCTCCAATGGTCACAAACGTGACCTCTCCACTGGTCACAAACATGACCTCTCCACTGGTCACAAACATGACCTGTCCACTGGTCACAAACATGACCTCTCCACTGGTCACAAACATGACCTCTCCACTGGTCACAAACATGACCTCTCCACTGGTCACAAACATGACCTCTCCACTGGTCACAAACATGACCTCTCCACTGGTCACAAACATGACCTCTCCAATGGTCACAAACGTGACCTCTCCACTGGTCACAAACATGACCTCTCCACTGGTCACAAACATGACCTGTCCACTGGTCACAAACATGACCTCTCCACTGGTCACAAACATGACCTCTCCACTGGTCACAAACATGACCTCTCCACTGGTCACAAACATGACCTCTCCACTGGTCACAAACATGACCTCTCCACTGGTCACAAACGTGACCTCTCCACAAGCCTCCTCTCTACAGTGTACTGTTCTACGATACACTTCCTCTTATGCCTCCATAGACAAGCTTCCTATTTTCACACACATGCCTCAGCACATCTTTGCTCCCTCGCCTATCCCAAGGTCCGCCTCGTCTTTCATCGACCCATCAGCCACTTTACCACTCACTCTTTTCCATAGTACCCATCTCTCTAAATTTATATCATATCTTTTTAGCTATATTTATCACCGTGCTGTTTGTATGTCACTTTTAATTTTCTTATATATATATATAGATATATATATATATATATATATATATATATATATATATATATATATATATATATATATATATATATATATATATATATATATAGATATCCCTCCAAAAATTCATGCGCCAACCTTTGCAACGTTACATCAAGACCTCGCAACAAACTGTCGTCGAGAAAGCACAGCTTTGTCAATTATTATATACATAGGACTCGTTATATTTTAAGCCCACATCTCACCCTAGGCCGCAGCATTCACTTGTCTTACAACCCCACCTATATATATGTCAAATAAGCATGGTGGCAACACACATTCCTAGCTAGGCCTACTTTACTGGGAAATAGTCCACCTCTCTACATGCCCTAACTTGAGGCTCACTTTCTACATAAAACCTCTTTTCTGTTTATCGCAGCTTACTTCCTATTACATACATTTGTGATAAGTACCTGGTATGTAACACAATTCCTTACCTTATTTAAATACTGCTGACTTATATGCTGCAACATAAACACTTGGTCTGTCATTCTCTTACTCTTAATTAACCTTCCTTGTTCCTCTGTTATCCTATTCTGTCATTCCCTTCACTCTTTCAGTAATAATTCTGCAATAAACGATACCCGGTATACTCAACAAGCTTGTTGTCTTTTCATGACAAGCTTTTGGAAAGGCTCTAGCTCCCGGTTTCAGTAAAGGATGATTTTTAGGGGGGAGGTAACCCAGCAGAGCGGTCACCTTTTCACACTAAGGTGTGATTATTTGGGAAGTATCCCAAAACAGGGTTCTTCAGAGCAGCTAGCTTTTTCAGGCTTAATCTCCTGACCCCCCTTCCCCTACCATCCATCACTAACCTAAACCTCCCTCCCTTACCCATTCTATCCCCTTATTTAGAGGGTAACTTCAATGCCTTCATAAATACACATTAACATCTCACTTACCCTCAACATCCATCCAGCCTCAAGAACCACCCATGTTCCATCACTGTTCTTCTCTGTAGTGGACTGAAGAAGTCACTGGCTGGCGAAACGTTTCCACAGTAAACATTCCAAATGTTGCACGTCTCATTCTTCAACTTGGTCCTAACTTTGGACAAACCTAACTCCATTTCCTCGATCAAGAGTCCATCTAGTACCAAGACTGCCCTAAACCTCCTTCCCCTTGCCACCATCGACACCTTCTACCATCTCCCCTCCAACCTCCATCTCCCCGACCCTCCCACACCTCCCTCTTAACCTCCAGGACCAATCTAACTCCCTTTTGTTTTGGCTCAAAAATCCACTGAGACCAAGACTCACTTCCCCAACATGACGTTTCGGTCCGACTTGGACCATTTACAAAGTCACACTAACAGAAAGGAGAGGAGGGAGTATATACATAGGTCAACAGACAGGGACGGGACAAGAGAGGTAGTAGGAAAGAAGAAGAGAAGTTGTGGTAGAGATAGTAGTAGTAGTAATAGAGTCAGTCAAAGACTAAGAAAGAGGAGCACTGCAAGGTAGATAGGGTCCCACAAGGGAGCTAGGGTCCCACAAGGGAGCTAGGGGCCCACAAGGGAGCTAGGGGCCCACAAGGGAGCTAGGGTCCCACAAGGGAGCTAGGGGCCCACAAGGGAGCTAGGGGCCCACAAGGGAGCTAGGGGCCCACAAGGGAGCTAGGGTCCAACAAGGTAGATAAGGTCCCACAAGGGAGCTAGGGTCCCACAAGGTAGATAAGGTCCCACAAGGGAGCTAGGGTCCCACAAGGTAGATAAGGTCCCACAAGGGAGCTAGGGGCCCACAAAGGGTAGGAACAAGAACACAGAGGGGAAGAAATTGCTCAATAAGGCTATACTAAATGTCTAACTCTGTTCATTTGTTCTCTCGCTGAACACTATTGTGGTCTGTTCCTTCACTGCAGATATTCTATGTACACGCTGTGTTCACTAAGATATTTGAAGTGAAGGACCAAGGTTTAGTGCAGTGGTGACTCACAGGTTTCATACATATATCTGGTGGCCTGGTGTTTCAGTCCTCTTTTCTTCGTCCTAACAGTTCTTAGGTGACATGAAAAAAATATGTTACAATTTATTCGGTGTATATTCACACTCCCATGTAGGCTGCCTCCCAACCAGCGAACCAGGTGCTAAGGGTTTAACGATATTAAGGGTACCTGTCGTTAAATCAATATCTTGGTTCATTGTCCAATCAAAAGCAAGCCGGCCAAGTGCTGAGGTGACTTGGTTCATTAATAGTCAGCTTTTGCAAAACTTGCCTCTAGCTGGTTGAAGCACGGTGCTCTCTCTCTCTCTCTCTCTCTCTCTCTCTCTCTCTCTCTCTCTCTCTCTCTCTCTCTCTCTCTCTCTCTCTCTCTCTCTCTCTCTCTCTCTCTCTCTGGTTTCTGTCTTTGCCATTATCACCACATGGTACACTAATATTCAACTCCTGTACATAGTGTACGTTAGTGTACATAATTATACATACATATTTATATCTGGTGAAGGAAATACAAGTTAAATATTAATTCTGAGTTTGTTTTCTGCAACCCATAACGACCAGGTCACAGGTCATTCTTACCTGTGTTTGTAATACCTGGCATTTAGTGATTTGGCTAATGCCAACCAAATTGAAGTTCTTGAATGTCTTTATCTGGTACGTAAAATATACGTTGGATATGATAGTATCGACAAGGTGAAAAAACAGTTTGATGTATCACTTGAAACATACACACACAGATCACAAGACCAGTCTGTATGTCACATCTGTCCTAAGTTAGTGTACTTTCAGTCAAAGGAGCTGAATTACAAGGGGTTGATCTGCGTTTCTGTTTTCCCGGGATGTTACATTCCATTCAGGCGAAGAGTGGACTGTTGTCCCTTATTCTCTCATTACCTGTAAACAAACGATTCAGATAATGGCCGTGCAGTTCTTACTTGGGAAAATCAGGTAGAAGCTTTCATTGACAACGACATTATGGTACTTCGGTGACATCATAAGCGGGTTGTGACTATTGTCACATGGATGACATCTTAAGTGGGATATAACTGTTGTCACATGATGCCGTTGTCAATGAAATCTTGTACCTGATTTTCCTGATTAACAACATCGACCTGCACGACCAGCGTCTGAAGTGTTTACTTACAGGTAATGACAGAATAAAGGGATGTGTACCAGAAATCCCGAGTAATTTTTGTGTATTTTCTGTTGTTACCGCTCCGGTATTGGTATATACTGTTTGAACAGTCGTCCCTTGAACAATATCAAAGACTCAGTGATCACAAGATTTTTGAACGGCTAGAAACATTACTAAACTTGAATGATTTTGAACAAGACAATATTGTTGTCGGAATTTGCCTCCGTCAGAGAAATGTAACACACGTAACACCAACAGAAACAGTTTCCAGGAATAACGTCGCCATATCCGGAGTACATATTATTCTTTTTTTTTTCAAATATTTACCAATAAAATTATGTACATGTTACATGAATATAGCAGTAGCAAAGAGCACGTATATTTTTGTCAATGTTTGTGCATTCAGATGGCATGACTTCTGTCTTCTCTCACACACATGACTTCTGTCTTCTCCCACACATATGACTTCTGTCTTCTCTCACACACATGACTTCTGTCTTCTCCCACACACATGACTTCTGTCTTCTCTCACACACATGACTTCTGTCTTCTCCCACACACATGACTTCTGTCTTCTCTCACACACATGACTTCTGTCTTCTCCCACACACATGACTTCTGTCTTATCCAACACACATGACTTCTGTCTTCTCCCACACACATGACTTCTGTCTTCTCTCACACACATGACTTCTGTCTTCTCTCACACACATGACTTCTGTCTTCTCCCACACACATGACTTCTGTCTTCTCCCACACACATGACTTCTGTCTTCTCCCACACACATGACTTCTGTCTTCTCTCACACACATGACTTCTGTCTTCTCTCACACACATGACTTCTGTCTTCTCCCACACACATGACTTCTGTCTTCTCTCACACACATGACTTCTGTCTTCTCTCACACACATGACTTCTGTCTTCTCCCACACACATGACTTCTGTCTTCTCTCACACACATGACTTCTGTCTTCTCCCACACACATGACTTCTGTCTTCTCTCACACACATGACTTCTGTCTTCTCTCACACACATGACTTCTGTCTTCTCCCACACACATGACTTCACACACATGACTTCTGTCTTCTCCCACACACATGACTTCTGTCTTCTCCCACACACATGACTTCTTCTCTCCCACACACATGACTTCTGTCTTCTCCCACACACATGACTTCTGTCTTCTCCCACACACATGACTTCTGTCTTCTCCCACACACATGACTTCTGTCTTCTCCCACACACATGACTTCTGTCTTCTCCCACACACATGACTTCTGTCTTCTCCCACACACATGACTTCTGTCTTCTCCCACACACATGACTTCTGTCTTCTCCCACACACATGACTTCTGTCTTCTCCCACACACATGACTTCTGTCTTCTCCCACACACATGACTTCTGTCTTCTCCCACACACATGACTTCTGTCTTCTCCCACACACATGACTTCTGTCTTCTCCCACACACATGACTTCTGTCTTCTCCCACACACATGACTTCTGTCTTCTCCCACACACATGACTTCTGTCTTCTCCCACACACATGACTTCTGTCTTCTCTCACACACATGACTTCTGTCTTCTCCCACACACATGACTTCTGTCTTCTCCCACACACATGACTTCTGTCTTCTCCCACACACATGACTTCTGTCTTCTCCCACACACATGACTTCTGTCTTCTCCCACACACATGACTTCTGTCTTCTCCCACACACATGACTTCTGTCTTCTCCCACACACATGACTTCTGTCTTCTCCCACACACATGACTTCTGTCTTCTCTCACACACATGACTTCTGTCTTCTCTCACACACATGACTTCTGTCTTCTCCCACACACATGACTTCTGTCTTCTCTCACACACATGACTTCTGTCTTCTCTCACACACATGACTTCTGTCTTCTCCCACACACATGACTTCTGTCTTCTCCCACACACATGACTTCTGTCTTCTCCCACACACATGACTTCTGTCTTCTCCCACACACATGACTTCTGTCTTCTCCCACACACATGACTTCTGTCTTCTCCCACACACATGACTTCTGTCTTCTCCCACACACATGACTTCTGTCTTCTCCCACACACATGACTTCTGTCTTCTCCCACACACATGACTTCTGTCTTCTCCCACACACATGACTTCTGTCTTCTCCCACACACATGACTTCTGTCTTCTCTCACACACATGACTTCTGTCTTCTCTCACACACATGACTTCTGTCTTCTCCCACACACATGACTTCTGTCTTCTCTCACACACATGACTTCTGTCTTCTCCCACACACATGACTTCTGTCTTCTCTCACACACATGACTTCTGTCTTCTCTCACACACATGACTTCTGTCTTCTCTCACACACATGACTTCTGTCTTCTCCCACACACATGACTTCTGTCTTCTCCCACACACATGACTTCTGTCTTCTCCCACACACATGACTTCTGTCTTCTCCCACACACATGACTTCTGTCTTCTCTCACACACATGACTTCTGTCTTCTCTCACACACATGACTTCTGTCTTCTCTCACACACATGACTTCTGTCTTCTCCCACACACATGACTTCTGTCTTCTCTCACACACATGACTTCTGTCTTCTCCCACACACATGACTTCTGTCTTCTCCCACACACATGACTTCTGTCTTCTCCCACACACATGACTTCTGTCTTCTCTCACACACATGACTTCTGTCTTCTCTCACACACATGACTTCTGTCTTCTCTCCTACACACATGACTTCTGTCTTCTCTCACACACATGACTTCTGTCTTCTCTGACACACATGACTTCTGTCTTCTCTCACACACATGACTTCTGTCTTCTCCCACACACATGACTTCTGTCTTCTCCCACACACATGACTTCTGTCTTCTCCCAAACACATGACTTCTGTCTTCTCCCACACACATGACTTCTGTCTTCTCTCACACACATGACTTCTGTCTTCTCTCACACACATGACTTCTGTCTTCTCCCACACACATGACTTCTGTCTTCTCCCACACACATGACTTCTGTCTTCTCCCACACACATGACTTCTGTCTTCTCTCACACACATGACTTCTGTCTTCTCCCACACACATGACTTCTGTCTTCTCCCACACACATGACTTCTGTCTTCTCCCACACACATGACTTCTGTCTTCTCCCACACACATGACTTCTGTCTTCTCCCACACACATGACTTCTGTCTTCTCCCACACACATGACTTCTGTCTTCTCCCACACACATGACTTCTGTCTTCTCTCACACACATGACTTCTGTCTTCTCCCACACACATGACTTCTGTCTTCTCCCACACACATGACTTCTGTCTTCTCCCACACACATGACTTCTGTCTTCTCCCACACACATGACTTCTGTCTTCTCTCACACACATGACTTCTGTCTTCTCCCACACACATGACTTCTGTCTTCTCCCACACACATGACTTCTGTCTTCTCCCACACACATGACTTCTGTCTTCTCCCACACACATGACTTCTGTCTTCTCCCACACACATGACTTCTGTCTTCTCTCACACACATGACTTCTGTCTTCTCTCACACACATGACTTCTGTCTTCTCTCACACACATGACTTCTGTCTTCTCCCACACACATGACTTCTGTCTTCTCCCACACACATGACTTTCTGACTTCTGTCTTCTCCCACACACATGACTTCTGTCTTCTCCCACACACATGACTTCTGTCTTCTCCCACACACATGACTTCTGTCTTCTCCCACACACATGACTTCTGTCTTCTCCCACACACATGACTTCTGTCTTCTCCCTCACACATGACTTCTGCCTTCTCCCACACACATGACTTCTGTCTTCTCCCACACACATGACTTCTGTCTTCTCCCACACACATGACTTCTGTCTTCTCTCACACACATGACTTCTGTCTTCTCTCACACACATGACTTCTGTCTTCTCTCACACACATGACTTCTGTCTTCTCTCACACACATGACTTCTGTCTTCTCCCACACACATGACTTCTGTCTTCTCTCACACACATGACTTCTGTCTTCTCCCACACACATGACTTCTGTCTTCTCTCACACACATGACTTCTGTCTTCTCCCACACACATGACTTCTGTCTTCTCTCACACACATGACTTCTGTCTTCTCTCACACACATGACTTCTGTCTTCTCTCACACACATGACTTCTGTCTTCTCCCACACACATGACTTCAGTCTTCCACACACATGACTTCTGTCTTCTCCCACACACATGACTTCTGTCTTCTCCCACACACATGATTTCTGCCTTCTCTCACACATATGGCTTCAGTCTTCTCTCACACACATGACTTCTGTCTTCTCTCACACACATGACTTCTGTCTTCTCTCACACACATGACTTCTGTCTTCTCTCACACACATGACTTCTGTCTTCTCTCACACACATGACTTCAGTCTTCTCCCACACACATGACTTCAGTCTTCTCTCACACACATGACTTCTGTCTTCTCCCACACGCATGACTTCTGTCTTCTCCCACACACATGACTTCTGTCTTCTCCCACACACATGACTTCTGTCTTCTCTCACACACATGACTTCTGTCTTCTCTCACACACATGACTTCTGTCTTCTCCCACACACATGACTTCTGTCTTCTCCCACACACATGACTTCTGTCTTCTCCCACACACATGACTTCTGTCTTCTCCCACACACATGACTTCTGTCTTCTCCCACACACATGACTTCTGCCTTCTCCCACACACATGACTTCTGCCTTCTCCCACACACATGACTTCTGTCTTCTCCCACACACATGACTTCTGTCTTCTCCCACACACATGACTTCTGTCTTCTCCCACACACATGACTTCTGTCTTCTCTCACACACATGACTTCTGTCTTCTCTCACACACATGACTTCTGTCTTCTCCCACACACATGACTTCTGTCTTCTCCCACACACATGACTTCTGTCTTCTCCCACACACATGACTTCTGTTTTCTCCCACACACATGACTTCTGTCTTCTCTCACACACATGACTTCTGTCTTCTCCCACACACATGACTTCAGTCTTCCACACACATGACTTCTGTCTTCTCCCACACACATGACTTCTCTTCTCTCACACACATGACTTCTGTCTTCTCCCACACACATGACTTCAGTCTTCTCTCACACACATGACTTCTGTCTTCTCCCACACACATGACTTCTGTCTTCTCCCACACACATGACTTCTGTCTTCTCTCACACACATGACTTCAGTCTTCTCTCACACACATGACTTCTGTCTTCTCTCACACACATGACTTCTGTCTTCTCTCACACACATGACTTCTGTCTTCTCTCACACATATGGCTTCAGTCTTCTCCCACACACATGGCTTCAGTCTTCTCCCACACACATGACTTCTGTCTTCTCCCACACACATGACTTCAGTCTTCTCTCACACACATGACTTCTGTCTTCTCTCACACACATGACTTCTGTCTTCTCTCACACATATGGCTTCAGTCTTCTCCCACACACATGACTTCTGTCTTCTCCCACACACATGACTTCTGTCTTCTCTCACACACATGACTTCTGTCTTCTCTGACACACATGACTTCAGTCTTCTCTCACACACATGACTTCTGTCTTCTCCCACACACATGACTTCTGTCTTCTCTCACACACATGACTTCTGTCTTCTCCCACACACATGACTTCTGTCTTCTCTCACACACATGACTTCTGTCTTCTCCCACACACATGACTTCTGTCTTCTCCCACACACATGACTTCTGTCTTCTCTCACACACATGACTTCTGTCTTCTCCCACACACATGACTTCTGTCTTCTCCCACACACATGACTTCTGTCTTCTCCCACACACATGACTTCTGTCTTCTCTCACACACATGACTTCTGTCTTCTCCCACACACATGACTTCTGTCTTCTCCCACACACATGACTTCTGTCTTCTCCCACACACATGACTTCTGTCTTCTCCCACACACATGACTTCTGTCTTCTCCCACACACATGACTTCTGTCTTCTCCCACACACATGACTTCTGTCTTCTCCCACACACATGACTTCTGTCTTCTCCCACACACATGACTTCTGTCTTCTCCCACACACATGACTTCTGTCTTCTCCCACACACATGACTTCTGTCTTCTCCCACACACATGACTTCTGTCTTCTCTCACACACATGACTTCTGTCTTCTCTCACACACATGACTTCTGTCTTCTCTCACACACATGACTTCTGTCTTCTCTCACACACATGACTTCTGTCTTCTCTCACACACATGACTTCTGTCTTCTCTCACACACATGACTTCTGTCTTCTCTCACACACATGACTTCTGTCTTCTCTCACACACATGACTTCTGTCTTCTCTCACACACATGACTTCTGTCTTCTCTCACACACATGACTTCCGTCATCTCTCACACACATGACTTCTGTCTTCTCTCACACATATGGCTTCAGTCTTCTCTCACACACATGACTTCTGTCTTCTCTCACACACATGACTTCCGTCATCTCTCACACACATGACTTCTGTCTTCTCTCACACATATGGCTTCAGTCTTCTCCCACACACATGACTTCTGTCTTCTCCCACACACATGACTTCAGTCTTCTCTCACACACATGACTTCTGTCTTCTCTCACACACATGACTTCTGTCTTCTCTCACACATATGGCTTCAGTCTTCTCCCACACACATGACTTCTCTCTTCTCCCACACACATGACTTCTGTCTTCTCTCACACACATGACTTCTGTCTTCTCTGACACACATGACTTCTGTCTTCTCCCACACACATGACTTCAGTCTTCTCTCACACACATGACTTCTGTCTTCTCCCACACACATGACTTCAGTCTTCTCTCACACACATGACTTCTGTCTTCTCTCACACACATGACTTCTGTCTTCTCCCACACACATGACTTCTGTCTTCTCCCACACACATGACTTCTGTCTTCTCTCACACACATGACTTCTGTCTTCTCCCACACACATGACTTCTGTCTTCTCCCACACACATGACTTCTGTCTTCTCCCACACACATGACTTCTGTCTTCTCCCACACACATGACTTCTGTCTTCTCCCACACACATGACTTCTGTCTTCTCTCACACACATGACTTCTGTCTTCTCCCACACACATGACTTCTGTCTTCTCCCACACACATGACTTCTGTCTTCTCTCACACACATGACTTCTGTCTTCTCTCACACACATGACTTCTGTCTTCTCCCACACACATGACTTCTGTCTTCTCTCACACACATGACTTCTGTCTTCTCTCACACACATGACTTCTGTCTTCTCTCACACACATGACTTCAGTCTTCTCCCACACACATGACTTCTGTCTTCTCCCACACACATGACTTCTGTCTTCTCCCACACACATGACTTCTGTCTTCTCTCACACACATGACTTCAGTCTTCTCCCACACACATGACTTCAGTCTTCTCTCACACACATGACTTCTGTCTTCTCCCACACACATGACTTCTGTCTTCTCCCACACATATGACTTCTGTCTTCTCTCACACACATGACTTCTGTCTTCTCCCACACACATGACTTCTGTCTTCTCTCACACACATGACTTCTGTCTTCTCCCACACACATGACTTCTGTCTTCTCCCACACACATGACTTCTGTCTTCTCCCACACACATGACTTCTGACTTCTCCCACACACATGACTTCTGTCTTCATGCACACACATGACTTCTGTCTTCTCCCACACACATGACTTCTGTCTTCTCTCCACACACATGACTTCTGTCTTCTCTCCACACACATGACTTCTGTCTTCTCTCACACACATGACTTCTGTCTTCTCTCACACACATGACTTCTCTCCACACACATGACTTCTGTCTTCTCCCACACACATGACTTCTGTCTTCTCTCACACACATGACTTCTGTCTTCTCTCACACACATGACTTCTGTCTTCTCCCACACACATGACTTCTGTCTTCTCCCACACACATGACTTCTGTCTTCTCCCACACACATGACTTCTGTCTTCTCCCACACACATGACTTCTGTCTTCTCCCACACACATGACTTCTGTCTTCTCTCACACACATGACTTCTGTCTTCTCTCACACACATGACTTCTGTCTTCTCCCACACACATGACTTCTGTCTTCTCCCACACACATGACTTCTGTCTTCTCCCACACACATGACTTCATCTTCTCCCACACACATGACTTCTGTCTTCTCCCACACACATGACTTCTGTCTTCTCTCACACACATGACTTCTGTCTTCTCTCACACACATGACTTCTGTCTTCTCTCACACACATGACTTCAGTCTTCTCCCACACACATGACTTCTGTCTTCTCCCACACACATGACTTCTGTCTTCTCTCACACACATGACTTCTGTCTTCTCCCACACACATGACTTCAGTCTTCTCTCACACACATGACTTCTGTCTTCTCCCACACACATGACTTCTGTCTTCTCTCACACACATGACTTCTGCCTTCTCTCCACACACATGACTTCTGTCTTCTCCACACACATGTCTTCTGTCTTCTCCCACACACATGACTTCTGTCTTCTCTCACACACATGACTTCTGTCTTCTCCCACACACATGACTTCTGTCTTCTCCCACACACATGACTTCTTCTCTCACACACATGACTTCACACATGACTTCTGTCTTCTCCCACACACATGACTTCTGTCTTCTCTCACACACATGACTTCTGACTTCTGTCTTCTCCCACACACATGACTTCTGTCTTCTCTCACACACATGACTTCTGTCTTCTCTCACACACATGACTTCTGTCTTCTCTCCACACACATGACTTCTGTCTTCTCTCACACACATGACTTCTGTCTTCTCTCACACATGACTTCTGTCTTCTCCCACACACATGACTTCTGTCTTCTCTCACACACATGACTTCTGTCTTCTCTCACACACATGACTTCTGTCTTCTCTCACACACATGACTTCTGTCTTCTCTCACACACATGACTTCTGTCTTCTCTCACACACATGACTTCTGTCTTCTCTCACACACATGACTTCTGTCTTCTCTCACACACATGACTTCTGTCTTCTCTCACACACATGACTTCTGTCTTCTCTCACACACATGACTTCTGTCTTCTCTCACACACATGACTTCTGTCTTCTCCCACACACATGACTTCAGTCTTCTCACACATATGGCTTCTGTCTTCTCTCACACACATGACTTCTGTCTTCTCTCACACACATGACTTCTGTCTTCTCTCACACACATGACTTCTGTCTTCTCCCACACACATGACTTCTGTCTTCTCCCACACACATGACTTCTGTCTTCTCCCACACACATGACTTCTGTCTTCTCCCACACACATGACTTCTGTCTTCTCTCACACACATGACTTCTGTCTTCTCCCACACACATGACTTCTGTCTTCTCCCACACACATGACTTCTGTCTTCTCCCACACACATGACTTCTGTCTTCTCCCACACACATGACTTCTGTCTTCTCCCACACACATGACTTCTGTCTTCTCCCACACACATGACTTCTGTCTTCTCCCACACACATGACTTCTGTCTTCTCTCACACACATGACTTCTGTCTTCTCTCACACACATGACTTCTGTCTTCTCCCACACATATGACTTCTGTCTTCTCTCACACACATGACTTCTGTCTTCTCCCACACACATGACTTCTGTCTTCTCTCACACACATGACTTCTGTCTTCTCCCACACACATGACTTCTGTCTTCTCCCACACACATGACTTCTGTCTTCTCTCACACACATGACTTCTGTCTTCTCTCACACACATGACTTCTGTCTTCTCTCACACACATGACTTCTGTCTTCTCCCACACACATGACTTCTGTCTTCTCTCACACACATGACTTCTGTCTTCTCCCACACACATGACTTCTGTCTTCTCCCACACACATGACTTCTGTCTTCTCCCACACACATGACTTCTGTCTTCTCTCACACACATGACTTCTGTCTTCTCCCACACACATGACTTCTGTCTTCTCCCACACACATGACTTCTGTCTTCTCTCACACACATGACTTCTGTCTTCTCTCACACACATGACTTCTGTCTTCTCTCACACACATGACTTCTGTCTTCTCTCACACATGATGTCTTCTCTCACTTCTGTCTTCTCCCACACACATGACTTCTGTCTTCTCCCACTCACATGACTTCTGTCTTCTCCCACACACATGACTTCTGTCTTCTCTCACACACATGACTTCTGTCTTCTCCCACACACATGACTTCTTCTCCCACACACATGTCTTCTCTCACACACATGACTTCTGTCTCCCACACACATGACTCTTCTACCACACACATGACTTCTGTCTTCTCTCACACACATGACTTCTGTCTTCTCTCACACACATGACTTCTGTCTTCTCTCACACACATGACTTCTGTCTTCTCTCACACACATGACTTCAGTCTTCTCTCACACACATGACTTCTGTCTTCTCTCACACACATGACTTCTGTCTTCTCTCACACACATGACTTCAGTCTTCTCTCACACACATGACTTCTGTCTTCTCCCACACACATGACTTCTGTCTTCTCTCACACACATGACTTCTGTCTTCTCATACACACATGACTTTTGCCTTCTCTCACACACATGACATCTGTCTTGTCTCACACACATGACTTCTGTCTTCTCTCACACACATGACTTCTGTCTTCTCCCACACACATGACTTCTGTCTTCTCTCACACACATGACTTCTGTCTTCTCTCACACACATGACTTCAGTCTTCTCCCACACACATGACTTCTGTCTTCTCCCACACACATGACTTCTGTCTTCTCTCACACACATGACTTCTGTCTTCTCTGACACACATGACTTCTGTCTTCTCTCACACACATGACTTCTGTCTTCTCCCACACACATGACTTCTGTCTTCTCTCACACACATGACTTCTGTCTTCTCCCACACACATGACTTCTGTCTTCTCCCACACACATGACTTCTGTCTTCTCCCACACACATGACTTCTGCCTTCTCCCACACACATGACTTCTGTCTTCTCTCACACACATGACTTCTGTCTTCTCCCACACACATGACTTCTGTCTTCTCCCACACACATGACTTCTGTCTTCTCCCACACACATGACTTCTGTCTTCTCTCACACACATGACTTCTGCCTTCTCCCACACACATGACTTCTGCCTTCTCCCACACACATGACTTCTGCCTTCTCCCACACACATGACTTCTGTCTTCTCCCACACACATGACTTCTGTCTTCTCCCACACACATGACTTCTGTCTTCTCTCACACACATGACTTCTGTCTTCTCCCACACACATGACTTCTGTCTTCTCCCACACACATGACTTCTGTCTTCTCCCACACACATGACTTCTGTCTTCTCCCACACACATGACTTCTGTCTTCTCCCACACACATGACTTCTGTCTTCTCCCACACACATGACTTCTGTCTTCTCCCACACACATGACTTCTGTCTTCTCCCTCACACATGACTTTTGTCTTCTCCCAAACACATGACTTCTGTCTTCTCCCACACACATGACTTCTGTCTTCTCTCACACACATGACTTCTGTCTTCTCTCACACACATGACTTCTGTCTTCTCTCACACACATGACTTCTGTCTTCTCCCACACACATGACTTCTGTCTTCTCTCACACACATGACTTCTGTCTTCTCTCACACACATGACTTCTGTCTTCTCTCACACACATGACTTCTGTCTTCTCCCACACACATGACTTCTGTCTTCTCCCACACACATGACTTCTGTCTTCTCCCACACACATGACTTCTGTCTTCTCTCACACACATGACTTCTGTCTTCTCTCACACACATGACTTCTGTCTTCTCCCACACACATGACTTCTGTCTTCTCCCACACACATGACTTCTGTCTTCTCCCACACACATGACTTCTGTCTTCTCTCACACACATGACTTCTGTCTTCTCCCACACACATGACTTCAGTCTTCTCCCACACACATGACTTCTGTCTTCTCCCACACACATGACTTCAGTCTTCTCCCACACACATGACTTCTGTCTTCTCCCTCACACATGACTTTTGTCTTCTCCCACACACATGACTTCTGTCTTCTCCCACACACATGACTTCTGTCTTCTCTCACACACATGACTTCTGTCTTCTCTCACACACATGACTTCTGTCATCTCCCACACACATGACTTCTGTCTTCTCCCACACACATGACTTCTGTCTTCTCTCACACACATGACTTCTGTCTTCTCTCACACACATGACTTCTGTCTTCTCCCACACACATGACTTCAGTCTTCTCCCACACACATGACTTCTGTCTTCTCCCACACACATGACTTCAGTCTTCTCCCACACACATGACTTCTGTCTTCTCCCACACACATGACTTTTGTCCTCTCTCACACACATGACTTCTATCTTCTCTCACACACATGACTTCTGTCTTCTCTCACACACATGACTTCTGTCTTCTCCCACACACATGACTTTTGTCTTCTGTCACACACATGACTTCTGTCTTCTCTCACACACATGACTTCTGTCTTCTCCCACACACATGACTTCTGTCTTCTCTCACACACATGACTTCTGTCTTCTCTCACACACATGACTTCAGTCTTCTCCCACACACATGACTTCTGTCTTCTCCCACACACATGACTTCTGCCTTCTCTCACACACATGACTTCTGTTTTCTCCCACACACATGACTTTTGTCTTCTCTCACACACATGACTTCTGTCTTCTCTCACACACATGACTTCTGTCTTCTCTCACACACATGACTTCTGTCTTCTCTCACACACATGACTTCTGTCTTCTCTCACACACATGACTTCAGTCTTCTATCACACACATGACTTCTGTCTTCTCTCACACACATGACTTCTGTCTTCTCTCACACACATGACTTCAGTCTTCTCTCACACACATGACTTCTGTCTTCTCCCACACACATGACTTTTGTCTTCACTCACACACATGACTTCTGTCTTCTCTTACACACATGACTTCTGTCTTCTCCCACACATATGACTTTTGTCTTCACTCACACACATGACTTCTGTCTTCTCTCACACACATGACTTCTGTCTTCTCCCACACACATGACTTCTCTCTTCTCTCACACACATGACTTCTGTCTTCTCTCACACATATGGCTTCAGTCTTCTCCCACACACATGACTTCTGTCTTCTCCTACACACATGACTTCTGTCTTCTCTCACACACATGACTTCTGTCTTCTCTGACACACATGACTTCTGTCTTCTCTCACACACATAACTTCAGTCTTCTCCCACACACATGACTTCTGTCTTCTCTCACACACATGACTTCTGTCTTCTCCCACACACATGACTTCTGTCTTCTCTCACACACATGACTTCTGTCTTCTCCCACACACATGACCTCTGCCTTCTCTCACACACATGACTTCTGTCTTCTCTCACACACATGACTTCTGTCTTCTCCCACACACATGACTTCTGTCTTCTCCCACACACATGACTTCTGCCTTCTCCCACACACATGACTTCTGTCTTCTTTCACACACATGACTTCTGCCTTCTCCCACACACATGACTTCTGCCTTCTCCCAGACACATGACTTCTGCCTTCTCCCACACACATGACTTCTGTCTTCTCCCACACACATGACTTCTGTCTTCTCCCACACACATGACTTCTGCCTTCTCCCACACACATGACTTCTGTTTTCTCTCACACACATGACTTCTGTCTTCTCTCACACACATGACTTCAGTCTTCTCCCACACACATGACTTCTGTCTTCTCCCACACACATGACTTCTGCCTTCTCTCACACACATGACTTCTGTTTTCTCCCACACACATGACTTTTGTCTTCTCTCACATACATGACTTCTGTCTTCTCTCACACACATGACTTCTGTCTTCTCTCACACACATGACTTCTGTCTTCTCTCACACACATGACTTCTGTCTTCTCTCACACACATGACTTCAGTCTTCTCTCACACACATGACTTCTGTCTTCTCTCACACACATGACTTCTGTCTTCTCTCACACACATGACTTCAGTCTTCTCTCACACACATGACTTCTGTCTTCTCCCACACACATGACTTTTGTCTTCACTCACACACATGACTTCTGTCTTCTCTCACACACATGACTTCTGTCTTCTCCCACACATATGACTTTTGTCTTCACTCACACACATGACTTCTGTCTTCTCTCACACACATGACTTCTGTCTTCTCCCACACACATGACTTCTCTCTTCTCTCACACACATGACTTCTGTCTTCTCTCACACATATGGCTTCAGTCTTCTCCCACACACATGACTTCTGTCTTCTCCTACACACATGACTTCTGTCTTCTCTCACACACATGACTTCTGTCTTCTCTGACACACATGACTTCTGCCTTCTCCCACACACATGACTTCTGCCTTCTCCCAGACACATGACTTCTGCCTTCTCCCACACACATGACTTCTGTCTTGTCCCACACACATGACTTCTGTCTTCTCCCACACACATGACTTCTGCCTTCTCCCACACACATGACTTCTGCCTTCTCCCACACACATGACTTCTGTCTTCTCCCTCACACATGACTTCTGCCTTCTCCCACACACATGACTTCTGTCTTCTCCCACACACATGACTTCTGCCTTCTCCCACACACATGACTTCTGCCTTCTCCCACACACATGACTTCTGTCTTCTCTCACACACATGACTTCTGTCTTCTCCCACACACATGACCTTACTTAATATTGACAGAAACTGCTACCTGCTGTTCGGAAACAGAGCTTCAAATATCCAACTAAATAAATTAATCAAATTCTTAGAACTGCACCTCGAAATTTAATACTCACATTACCACGAAGGTCTCATTAACAGTAATCATCCTCTCCTAGACATGGTACTGTGTACCTCAAACAACACTACTTGCACTAAACCACTCTCTAACTTACCCTTATTTTACCTACGGTATTTGTGCCTTGGGATCTATTACACCAAATCACCTAAAACCATTAATAACCCAACAAAAAACCGCTGTGCAGATTATCACACAATTCCAGTGCCTGACAACCCCTCCCCCTCTCTTCAAAGCTTGAACTCACTTAATATACAAAATATAAACCCTTCTTTTCAACGTTTCTTTGATAGCTGTAACAGAACACACATAACACAACATACAAAAATCTCTTCTACATCCCCCGTGTCCGACTCACCCTGTGCAAAATCTCAATGGGCATAAAAGGCCGTCTAAGATTTGGAATTCACTGCCTGAATCATCAAAAGGTCCCTTGTCTGCCAATCAATTTAGAGCTATTGCTAAGAAAAGCCCCTTATCTTCCTAACGTAAATAAACCAGAAATAACCCATATCAAACTTGCTCTTCCAACTCTGACCGTATTCTTCTTCCAGTCTTCCTCCAACTCCCATTGAAAATTAATTACTGATCTCGTTCTATTATATTTCTACTGAAAGTAAGTTCCTGCACCATCACCATCTCTATCATCCCACAAAACTGAAGATATTAATCAGCTTGAAGCAACAAGTAGCTACCTCTCCTTACTGTCCATAAAACACTTGTTAACTACTTCAGAAATCCTACTTAACTAAAGGTCACTGAATCAGCTGGAAACACTAATGAATAGTTTAAAAAAATGTATTATTGTTCATTTAGTTACGTATCTTTTGGCACATTTATGAGATCCTAGAAAATAACCTGTGTCAAGTTTTTATTAGGTTGAGTCTTGCTGGAATACACTTCAGGAAGGTCACGTGATAACTTGACTTCAGACTTTCAGTACTGGAGTATCCGTGTCCTGGCTGGCATCGCTTCACACACTGAGGTCCCGGGTTCGATTCCCGGTGGGGTAGAAACATTTCGACGCGTTTCTTTACACCTGTTGTTCTGTTCACCTAGCAGCAAATAGGTACCTGGGTGTTAGTAGTGGTGTGGGTCGCATCCTGGGGGACAAGACTGAGGACCACAATGGAAATAACACAGACAGTCCTCGATGACTCACTGACTTTCTTGGGTTATAATGGGCGGCTAACCCTCCAGGGTTAAAAATCCGAACGAAATCTTATCTTAAAAGGCTCTGGATTGTATAATGGAGCCAGTTTACAAATGTTAATTTTATATTGTAGCCTTTTCTGCATAGCATAAATTAAGTTTGCCTCAGCAGAACAGATTGAATAATTAATGTCTTATTTTTCTAATAATAAGAAAAATAATAATAATAATAATAATAATAATAATAATAATAATAATAATAATAATAACAATAACAATAATAATAATAATAATAATAATAATAATAATAATAATAATAATAATAATAATAATAATAATAATAATAATAATAATAATAATAATAATAATAATAATAATAATAACAATAACAATAATAATAATAATAATAATAATAATAATAATAATAATAATAATAATAATAACAATAACAATAATAATAATAATAATAATAACAATAATAATAATAATAATAATAATAATAATAATAATAATAATAATAATAATAATAATAATAATAATAATAATAATAATAATAATAATAAGAAGAAGAAGAAGAAGAAGAAGAAGAAGAAGAAGAAAAATAATAATAATAATAATAATAATAATAATAATAATAATAATAATAATAATAATAATAATAATAATAATAATAATAATAATAATATGGTTGATCTTCAAGATGAGGCTGATTAAAATTATTTTTCAAATTGATAACATTATTGATAATTTAAAAATTGCTTAATTCCGCATACACACAGGTGAAGGATTCTCTGATCGGCTTCAGAATTTCGTCTATGGGTGTTTTTGAGTTACTTAAGTTATATTGTTGTCTTTATTACAGATACTGTTTTCTCTGAACTAATTAGAGAAAGCTTCTTATCACCTTTAAACTCTAAATTCTGGTGTATCACAATTACACAAGTTTATTGTCTGTTTTTTTGCGTTTTCTGGGCACCAATTTCTCATTTTTTTTTTTTCTAAAATTTTATGGTACTTTCTATGTGAGAATTATGGCACTTCTGAGAGGTGCCAAACTTCGCGTTCTGTAATTAAACAAATAGGGATTTTGGTCTCTGTTAGAGTCTAAGAGAATATTTCTTCCGGTGGAGGCCTGGTCACAGACCGGGCCGCGGGGGCATTGACCCCCGGAACTCTCTCCAGGTAAACTCCAGGTAAACAAGTGTCTTATAACAGAATGAATGATATGTTAATGATAATATATACTACTATATAGAAAGTCGCTTGTTATGCTGAGCATTTCCCGCAAATTAGGTCAATTTTGTCCCAGGATGCGATCCACACCAGTCGATTAACACCCAGTTCCCCATTTTTACTGATGGGTGAGCATGGACAACCGGTGTAAGGAAACACGCCCAATGTTTCCACCCTTGCCGGGAATCGAACCCGGACCCTTAGCATGTGAAGTGACAGCTTTGCCACCAGGCCAAGGGCCAATTACTTGGCATATTACTTCAGTCATAATAACTTTTGAGTGCCTCTTCTGAATTATTTCACAAATTTATTGCTGATATTAATATGTATTTGATGTTTGTGATGCTATTCTTATAGAGTAAACAGAGACAGAAAAGGTTAAGTTCGTGGGATGCTGGGATACTTGTCTCGGACTGAACATTAAAATGGTATAAAATACCGACAGATTGTTAGGTAAGACACATATGCAACAGTTAGGTATCTTTATTTCGAAACGTTTCGCCTACACAGTAGGCTACTGTGTAGGCGAAACGTTTCGAAATAAAGATACCTAACTGTTGCATATGTGTCTTACCTTGTCTCGGACTGTTGAGATAGCGGAGGCTGGGCTTATTAAATATGGAAACACCTTTCTTGAAATTCATAGCTGCCGAAACAAGTCTAGTTATTATTGATCTTGGCTCAAATATTATTATTTTATAAATTTGTTTACGCACAGTAGAACAAGAAAGGATAAACAGAAACAATATATCAATGATAATTCACTATTATCGTGATTATTTATCTTAATTAAAATCTGAGAGGCCCCATTATTAAAAAAAAATAGGACTGGTTGATTTCACACTGCTCTGGTGGCTCTGGTGGCCTGGTGGTTAACGCTCTCGCTTCACACGGTGAGGGCCTGAGTTCGATTCCCAGCCAGAGTAAAAACATTGGACGTGTTTCTTTCCACCTGTTGTCTATGTTCCCCATCAGTAAAATGGGTACCTGGGTGTTAGTCGACTGGTGTGGGTCGCATCCTGGGACACTGACCTAAGGAGGCCTGGTCACAGACCGGGCCGCGGGGGCGTTGACCCCCGGAACTCTCTCCAGATCCAGATAAACTGCTAAAGTAAACCAGTGTTGTCTTAGTCTCAAAATTTTGGATGGAACATTTCGCATCGGGCACACACGTCTCAGTCATAGAGAGGCGCCCATTTCCACTCTGTGTGAATTGTCAGGTTCCAATTTCAGTTTGTCATATTCTAATGGAACCCAGATAAATTCCTTATCAGCACCATCGTTGTTTTCCTTAGCTATACAGGACAAGGAGGGTATCTCCAATCGAGGAACGCCTATAGCCATTAGAAACCCTAACAAGATTTTAGGCTATAAAAGAGACTTCTTCACTCCAGATCACATGTCACTAAAATGAAAAATGTTGCTAAAGCCACCTTAACTCTCTGTACGGGTTTCATCAGCTCCATCCCGTGTCAAAAAGCACCTGTATAAGATGATAGTACGACCTTTACTTGAATATCCGTGTGTACCCTTGTCATTAACTACCAAAACCAATATGTTACAATTACAACGTGTCCAGAATAGGGCACTCTGCTTCATCACAGGCACCTGAAGGAGAGATGGAATACGAATGGCCGATCTACACACCCAACAGGACATAGTTATACTGAATGTTAGGATTAATCACCTGTAAAAGAGACAGCTGTATGTCATGCAAGACCTGTATATTCCAGACGGAGACCATCTTCCCTATTTTGCAAACACTGCAGACTACGTAATCAATGCATCTCCACACAGAACCCAACGAATGACCCTCCAGCAGCGAGTGCGTAGATGTATCCATGAGGACGATTTCCAATGCCCGAAGATCGTGAGTGACCTACCAGAAGATCCCGATGACTGGTTAACACCTGCACCAGATTATGTTCATTAAGAGTAACTCAACTCAGATTTTTGGTGATATCTCTTAGACATTATCGCTTGTTATATGTACTAATGTAATATTACTAATTCAGCCAATGTTGGACATCACCTCCGAGGAAGCTGAGCTGGCCAGATATTGCCTTCCAGAGCCTTGTCATTATTATGTACATATTATGTCTTGAAAAAAAAAACTGTAACTAGTATACCACTTACCAATTCAGAGTCATGCAGTTATACATCATTATAACTCTGTGCAGCTGATGGGTAAGTGTTATACCCCATTCACCTAAATTGCTTTCAATATTGACACTATACACATGCATGAATATGTATTATTCTGCACCTAAGTGGTTGGGCTACTTCCCTTTCTTACCTCACCTCCCCTCCACCATCCCACCCTTTTCCTATATTTCTATCATTACCCATCCTTCTTCCTTCCCCATCTTACCAAAGCTCTGGTCATACAAGTCCAAGTATTGGACTGTCTTGCCTATCAGCAAGCACATTTGCCTCTAATATCGTCACCATTCTAACAACCTTACTTTATCTTCCCTCCTCGCCGACGGCCCCACCTTGACACAGACTCTCTCTTTGACTTTGTGACAGCAACAGATTTATTACACAATCTTTGATTATACTTCCTTCAGCACTCCTCACCGTCCTTACAACTCTACCTTCGTTATACTCTCCATCCTCATTAGATTCGGATCAAGCATATTACACAGTTCACGCACCCTACCCTGCAGCACTATAAGACCCTGCTGGGTTTAACGCTTATTTTTGAGTAAAATAATAATAACTGGATGGAACAGATGTGAAAACCACTGCTGTATTTTTTAGTAGCCCACCAGGTATACCAGGTATACCAGAGAACAACCGAAAGCTGGCCAATCGAGTACTAAGACTGAATAATAATGATAATAATAATAATAATAATAATAATAATAATAATAATAATAATAATAATAATAATAATAATAGTAATAATAATAATAATATCTTTATTTCTACAAGTACATGTACAAGGTATACAGACCATAGCTGACATCAATGACATACTACTATATAGAAAGCCCCATTTTATGTAGAGGATTTCCCGCAAATTAGCTATGTTTTTGTCCTGGGATGCTACGCACAGCAGTCCACTAACACCCAGGTACTCATTTTATACTGATGGGTGAACATAGACAACCGGTATAAGGTAACACGTCCAGTGTTTCAACCCTCGCCGGGAATCGAACCCGGACCCTCATTTTGTAAAGCGATAGCTTCAATCACCAGGTTCAAGGGCCACGGGCGTTTTATCGGTGACTGCAGTAGTTAGGATGTCCTCTCTTCCAGGTTCGACCCGTCGCAGACGTGCTTATGTTGTAGTGATGATGAATGAAGACAGAGTTGGAATAATTTAACACTAGTATGCCGGTGCACTGTAAGACACATGTAGTGGTTATTAGTGACACTGAGAGCACGAGTGTGGTGGCTAAAAGCACACCCTTGATGGTAAATATTTATTGTTATCCTCAAACAAGGCAGAGTAACAGCGCTTGTTGCTGCTCTCAAGGCCGTCTTCGATGACTAAATTCCAAAGAGCAAACACTGACTACCTAAATTCAAGACCTTCGCATATTTCCACATGATATTTGGTGTTCTGGGTGAGTGTCCCGCGTCTTAACAACCAATTATTTACAACAAATGAGGTGCCAATAAGCAAGAACTAATATTTTACGATAGTCTAATTTCAGCATAGAACATTTTAGGTGAAACAGTTGTAAGAATAGATTTATTTTGCCGTGAGCGTCTCAGAAGTGTGAGGATAAGAAGAAACTGGATATGGTAATAGTGGCGACGCAAACAAGCGAGATGCTTTCTTAACACTGATAATTACACAACAAAATGTTATTCTCAGCAGACCCCAGAAGGCTGGCGTCTTCTTCAGATTTTCTATTTGGGGATTTTCTTTCTTTTTGGGTCACCCTGCCTTGGTGGGAGACGACCGACGTGATGAAATGTATATATACATATAAATATATATATATATATATATATATATATATATATATATATATATATATATATATATATATATATATATATATATATATATATATATATATATATATATATATATATATATATATATATATATATATATATAATGTATATATATGGTTTAGAAAGACACGTAAGCAAACACTATAACATTTATTAGAAAACGTTTCGGTCCTGGGACCTTGATCACCTAGAAATGATCAAGGTCCCAGGACCGAAACGTATTCTAATAAATATGTTATAGTGGTTGCTTACGTGTCTTTTTAAACCAACTTGTCGGTATTTATTACCAAGGTTTATACCAATGTATATATATATACATATATATACCCAGTATGTGCTCCCGTCTTCCAGCATCTCTCTCACATCTTGAACCTTCAGGTATCTAGATGCTCCCGTCATCTAGTACCAATACCAGTTGCAAAATGTATGTAAGTGCAAGCTGTAGAGTTTGAAACCGATCAAAAGAGGCATTTTCATATTGTTATTACCTACTGATAATGATAATAATTTAAAAGTATATCGCCTTTCTATCCTGGTTAAAAATCAGGCTTTCTAATTTTGAATCTAATTATTCAGGCTGTTGGTGCTAGGAGTGTGCAAGCCACCGTAGCAGCTACAATAAACCTGATCAAAAACTGATTTGAGGAAGTTCTGAGATTTTTTTTTTTGGGTGGGGGGAACAGTCAGACATCTGATGGTAATTCCTAGAAATTTGGAATTGAATTTGTTGAAGTTTTGTAAGAGTTTGTAACAGTATATGAAAGGAACAAAGTTGAAAGAGAATCCAGAAAAGAGGGAGATGATCGTCAGGAAATGATAGAAAATGAGCGATATAAGGATATATTTCAGGAAATGATTACGGAGTAAGTTGATGTAACAGCCAATAATGCAATAAAGAATGGTGGAAGGACGCACGAGTGTTGTGGAATGATTGGAAACACGTTTCTCAATGTAGGGAAAAAAAATGTGTACGAGAAAAGTGAGGGTCGAGAGGTTTTTTTGTATTAGCGAGACTCACAGACTGTGTTGGTAACGAGGTGTTGAAAACACCATAAATGTTACGAGTGAGACATGCACGAGGTGTAGATATTTTGTAGAACCTAACGAATGAGAAACAGACAACAGTGTAGAACCTAACGAATGAGAAACAGACAACAGTGTAGAACCTAACGAATGAGAAACAGACAACAGTGTAGAACCTAACGAATGAGAAACAGACAACAGTGTAGAACCTAACGAATGAGAAACAGACAACAGTGTAGAACCTAACGAATGAGAAACAGACAACAGTGTAGAACCTAACGAATGAGAAACAGACAACAGTGTAGAACCTAACGAATGAGAAACAGACAACAGTGTAGAACCTAACGAATGAGAAACAGACAACAGTGTAGAACCTAACGAATGAGAAACAGACAACAGTGTAGAACCTAACGAATGAGAAACAGACAACAGTGTAGAACCTAACGAATGAGAAACAGACAACAGTGTAGAACCTAACGAATGAGAAACAGACAACAGTGTAGAACCTAACGAATGAGAAACAGACAACAGTGTAGAACCTAACGAATGAGAAACAGACAACAGTGTAGAACCTAACGAATGAGAAACAGACAACAGTGTAGAACCTAACGAATGAGAAACAGACAACAGTGTAGAACCTAACGAATGAGAAACAGACAACAGTGTAGAACCTAACGAATGAGAAACAGACAACAGTGTAGAACCTAACGAATGAGAAACAGACAACAGTGTAGAACCTAACGAATGAGAAACAGACAACAGTGTAGAACCTAACGAATGAGAAACAGACAACAGTGTAGAACCTAACGAATGAGAAACAGACAACAGTGTAGAACCTAACGAATGAGAAACAGACAACAGTGTAGAACCTAACGAATGAGAAACAGACAACAGTGTAGAACCTAACGAATGAGAAACAGACAACAGTGTAGAACCTAACGAATGAGAAACAGACAACAGTGTAGAACCTAACGAATGAGAAACAGACAACAGTGTAGAACCTAACGAATGAGAAACAGACAACAGTGTAGAACCTAACGAATGAGAAACAGACAACAGTGTAGAACCTAACGAATGAGAAACAGACAACAGTGTAGAACCTAACGAATGAGAAACAGACAACAGTGTAGAACCTAACGAATGAGAAACAGACAACAGTGTAGAACCTAACGAATGAGAAACAGACAACAGTGTAGAACCTAACGAATGAGAAACAGACAACAGTGTAGAACCTAACGAATGAGAAACAGACAACAGTGTAGAACCTAACGAATGAGAAACAGACAACAGTGTAGAACCTAACGAATGAGAAACAGACAACAGTGTAGAACCTAACGAATGAGAAACAGACAACAGTGTAGAACCTAACGAATGAGAAACAGACAACAGTGTAGAACCTAACGAATGAGAAACAGACAACAGTGTAGAACCTAACGAATGAGAAACAGACAACAGTGTAGAACCTAACGAATGAGAAACAGACAACAGTGTGGTTAATGAAGGTGACAATTTAAAAGATGAGGAGGACGAGTCTCAGTACTAATTATAGGAGATTCAATCATGATTACGGGACACTTGTAAATCTTGATTATACACTGGTCACTCATCAAGGAAGGTTCCTTGATGTTGGTGAGGGGCTCTTGATCTAAGGAACTGGATCTGTGCTCCAGTTCCCTGAATTAAGCTTGAATAACTTCCACATATCCCCCCCTATATGCACTGCAAAATCGTACGGGCTTAGCGCTCCCCTTGATTATAATAGTAAAAATATACACTGGTCAACAATTTTTGAAAAGCTGTTTGCTTCATAAATAACATTAATTCCTATGTATTTTCATGTCCTGAATCCAAATATCACCTTGAAAAATATTTACTGGTTATAGGTTTACAGATACATGTAATATTTGATTATTTTATTAAAACGTACAATATGTGTGAATATGTTTTAAACTCTAATTCCTACTTACTCTCTGTCTTTCTGCTTGACGCTCATAGTGGGCCGAAGAATCATCTCTTGGCAATGTCTAGCAACAGTCTGCAAGCATCAACTGCTAAGAGATTCCACTGTTGAGGACAAGAGCCTAGCAGCTCTGCCTTATTTTTGGGTAGTTTAAGATCCCTGAAAAGGTCATGGAGTTCCCCTTTTGTTATGATATGTAGCCTAGAGGAGTCTGCTTCATCAAAGTTTCGGTCACTGTGTAATCCAGCACTGTCATCCTTCTCTTCTCCCTCCTCACCACTTTGTTTATCTGACTCGAAGGATACCGAAGTTGGTGCCTCAGCAACTGGTAGACCTTCTCCATGTGGAACTGGGCGAATACCTGATGGAATGTTTGGATATTCAATGGACCCTTGCTTTTTCTTTGACAAGCCCTTTTGTACTGGAGGTATCATGCAGAAATAACAATTGTTGGTATGGTCTGTTGGCACCCGCCATGTCATTGGCACAGCAAAAGGCATTCCTTTCCTCTTCCTGTTCAACCATTGGCGGAGGTTAGTAGCACAGTTGTTGCAGCATATGTGTGGAGTCCGGTTCTTATCCTGGTCACCAATCTTGCATCCAAAATATAGGTGATATGCCTTTCTAACTATAGCAGTTATACGGCGCTTGTGATGCAAAGGTCACCTCACCACAAATGTAGCAGAAGTTGTCTGCCATGTTTAGCATCACAGCTAAGCAGAAGTATTTATATCATCAGTAGGAAAATAAAATTAATGTAATATGCCTCATATGCATATCAGTAACTTGCTCAGTGAATATTTATTATTAGTTTAAAAAGTGTTTGGCTAAGAAAATCACTGACCTTTCACCTCAAAATATAAACTTGGACATCACAACCACCTTCTATGACTGCTGGAACAATAATGAAGGTCAGTGAGATTGTGAGTGTGGTAATAAACACACTGCCACAAGCCTCTTGGAACCTGTTGTGACACGTAGGTCTATATTGAAAAGTAGAGCTTAACAAGCAATTTTAACCATGATATTCATTATCAGCGACCTAAAATTAGTTGGAAATTGCTACTCTGGTCTCGGAAGGAATCTGGTTGTTGACCAGTGTTATAGGAGGCATTTGAATCTTGATTACAGGAGGTATCTGAATCTTGATTATAGGAGATTCAATCTTGATTCCAGGCATTTAAATCTTGATTGCAGGAGGTGTTTGAATCTTGATTATAGGAGGCGACTGAATCTTCATTATAAGCGCTTCAACCCTGATCATAAGCGCCATGTCTGAGAGCAGTGTGAGGTGAGAATATAATGCAGAGAATTCCTAGTTTGGAAAGTAGGAGGAGGTGCAGAATGACCAAATCTATTATTCAGAGAGCTGAGAAGGGGTTGTTCAGGTGGTTCGGACATACAGAGAGAATGGAACAAAATAGAATGATTTCGAGAGTGTATAAGGTGTAAAGGTTGGAGGGAGGGGGTAAAGGAGGTGTTGTGTGTGAGGGGCTTCTCTGGGGGTGGAATGTGTGATGAGAGGGGTAGGGTCAGTGGGTACAATGTGTGGGCTTTGGGTTAGATTGCTTGGTTGCATTGGAGTTGTCATGGTTGAGGTCCTTCTGCAGGTGGTTCTGAGGGAGGTTGTATTTGCTCTTCCTCCTGAGTCTGGGTTCTCCTGCTCATCTCTGTTTTTGCCTCTTTTTCCTCCTTGCATCTTTGTACCCTCTCTTTCAGTTTCTGTCTTTCTTCTTATGTTCTGTCTCAATCGAGGTACATCCTCTTGTACATTGGCATGTCCCTTAGTCCTGCTTTCTCCTTCAGGATCCTGTTTTGAGCCAATTCTGCCTTGAAAGTCACTTTGACTGGCCTAGTGTCGTCAGGTTGATTTCCCTTAACCTCTCCTCGGAGGACATGCCCCTTAGCTCCAGGAATAGTCTTGTTGCAAACCTTTGCACTTTCTCTAGTTTCCTTACGTGCTCGGCCTGGTGTGGATTGCAAACTTGTGCTGCATTCTCCAATGTAGGCCTAACATACACAGTGTACCAGGTCCTGAACGATTCCTTATTGAAATGTCAGAATGATGTTATTGCTGCACACTAACAGCACCTTTCAAGGCAGGTGAAACTGCTGACCTAGAAAATGTACTGAGAACATTCACGGCACACAGCCGCGATAAAACACCTCAATCACTGGGAACGCTTGAAGTTCCTAAACCTGTACTCCCTAGAAAGCAGGAGTGAGAGATACATGATTATATACACCTGGAAAATCTTAGAGGGACAAGTACCAAACGTGCACACGAAAATCACTCCCTACGAAAACAATAGACTCTGCAGACAGTACCACATCCCCCCCAATGAAAAGCAGTGGTGCCACTAGCACGATAACAGACAGCACAATTAGTGTCAGGGGCCCAAGACTGTTCAACTGCCTCCTAACATACATCATGAGGATTACCAATAGACCCCTGGCTGTATTCAAGCTCGCACTGGACAGGCACTTTAAGTCAGCACCTGACCAGCTGGGCTGTGGTTCGTACGTTGGATTACATGTAGCCAGCAGTAACAGCCTGGTTGATCACGCCCTGATCCACCATGAGGCCTGGTCACAGACTGGGCCGTGGGGGCGTTAACCCCTGGAACTCTCTCCAGGCATACTCCAGGTTTGCTAGGCGCCCATATTCAGCAGCAGTTATTTGGTTGATGTGCACCTCAGGAAATGTGCCCAGTGTTATATTCACTTCTCGTTGACTGAGGTTTGTAGTGTCTGGCCCGCTAGACTGTACTCCGTCTGCCGTCTTCTTTGTAGTTCCCCAATCTTCATGACCTTGCACTTGGTAGGGTTGAACTCCAAGAGCCAGTTGCCGGACAAGGCCTGCAGCCTGCCCAGATCCCTGTGTAATTCTGCTTGGTACTCGTCTAATTGAATTCTTCTCAACAACTTCACATCATCTGCAAACAGGAAAAGTCTGAGTCTATCCCTTCCTTCAAGTCGTTCACACATACCAGAAACAGTACCGGTCCTAGGAGTGACCCCTGTGGAACCCCGTTCATCACAGGCGCCCACTCTGACACCTTGCCATATACCAAGACTCACTGTTGTCTTCCTGACAGTTATTCCTTGATCCATTGCAGAGCCTTCCCTGTTATCCCTGCCTGGTCCTCAAGCTTTTGCATTAATTTCTTGTGTGGAACTGTGTCAAATTCCTTACAGTCCAAGAAAACACAGTCTACCCACCCCTCTCTCTCTTGTCTTACTGCTGTCACCCTGTCACAGAACTCCAGCAGGTTTGTAACACAGGATTTCCCATCCCTGAAACCGTGTTGGCTGTCGCTGATGAGCTCATTCCTTTCTAGGGGTTCCACCAGTCTTCTCCTGATGATCTTCTCCATGACTTTGCATACTATACACGTCAGTGACACTGGTCTGTAGTTTGATGCTTCGTCTGTTTCTTTTTTAAAAAAACTGAGGTTACATTTCCTGTCTTCCATACCTCATGTAGTCGCTCTGTTTCGACAGATGTGTTGAAGATTGTTGTTATTGGTACACATAGTGTCTCTGCTCCCTCTCTCTGGACCCATGGAGAGATGTTATCTGGCCCCATCGCTTCTGAGTTATGTAGCTCGATTAGCAGCCTCTTCACTTCTTCCTCGGTTGTATGTATTGTGTCCAACACTTGATGGTGTACATCACCTCTATGTCTTTCTGGAGGCCCTTCTGTCTGATCTGGGAGCACTTCTTTGACTCTCATGTTGAGCTCCTCACATACTTTGCGGTAGTTTCTTGTGATCTCTCCTCCTTCCTTCCTCAGCTAGATTACCTGATCCTTGACTATTGTTTTCCTCTTGATATGGCTGTACAGCATCTTTGGGTCAGATTTGATTTTCACTGCTATGTCATTTGTGCATTGTCGTTGGGCCTCCCATCTTACCTGTGCATATTCATTTCTAGCTCTGCGACTACTCTCCTTATTCTCCTGGGTCCTTTGCCTTCTATACTTCTTCCATTCTCTAGCACACTTGGCTTTGGCCTCTCTACACCTTTGGGTGAACCAAGGGCTCATCTTGGCTTTCTTATTATTTCTGTTACCCTTGGGTACAAACTTCTCATCAGCTTCCTTGCATATTGTTGTCACTTATTCAGTCACCTCGCTTACTGACTTCCCTGCCAGTTCTCTGTCCTACTGAACTCTGTGCAGTAAATTCTCCATTGCCTGTGTAATTCCCTCTCTTGTAGTTTGGCTTCATTCGTCCTGCTCTTCATACTTCCCCCTCCACTTGTAACTCTACTACGTATTCTAAGCTCACAACCACATGGTCACTGGCCCCAAAGAGTCTTTCATATGTGATGTCCTCAATATCTGCACTACTCAAGGGCCAATCTTGGTGGTTCATCCTCTTCTCTCTCTCTGGTAGTGTCCCTTACGTGTTGGTACATGAGGTTTTCCAGTACCACCTCCACCATCTTAGCTCTCCACGTTCCTAGGCCCCCATGTGGTTCCAGGTTCTCCTAGTCGATTTCCTTGTGATTAATGTCACCCATAATCAGCAGCTTTGCCCTGCTCACATGAGCCCTTCGAGCCACTTCGGCCAGTGTGTCAAGCATCGCTCTATTACTCTCATCATACTCTTCCCTTGGCCTCCTGCTGTTCTGTGGTGGGTTATGCATCACTGCAATTACCACCTTGGAAACTCCTGGCTGAAGGGTTCTTATTATGCAGTCTCTTGCTTCTCCTGTCTCCTCTCTCCAGCTCTTCAAAATCCTATCTGGTTTTTAATGAGCAGTGCCACTCCTCTACCACCTCTGTTCCCTCTGTCTTTCCTCAGCATCTGATATCCCATTGGGAAGGTGGCATCTGTTATCATCCCTGTGAGCTTGGTTTCTGTGATAGCTATGATGTCCAGTGATGACTCTTTGATTCTCTCGTGTCACTCCTCCCACTTATTCATTATTCCATCAGTGATGGCATACCATACCTTCAGTTTCCTCTCCAACACTGTGTCTGTGAGGGTGGGGGGACCTGGCTGTGTGCTGAGGGATTCTGCAGTATAGTGTGGGGTGGGGGCTATGAGTGTGTATTGTGGTTTGTGTTGGGATAACATGTTTGGCTGTGGGGCTCTGGGGGGGCTTCTGTGTGTGCTTGAGCTTGTTGCTCTGCAGTCTTCCAGTTGCCCTCTGCAGACTGTGTCCTTATCTCGCTTCCTAGCCCCTTTCGTTTCTGCGTCCTCTCCCTCAGCTGTTGTCGTTCTGTCGTGTGTGTGAGTGTGTCTGTACTCACCTAGTTGTATTCACCTAGTTGAGGTTGCAGGGGTCGAGTCCAAGCTCCTGGCCCCGCCTCTTCACTGGTCGCTACTAGGTCACTCTCCCTGAACCGTGAGCTTTATCATACCTCTGCTTAAAGCTATGTATGGATCCTGCCTCCACTACATCGCTTCCCAAACTATTCCACTTCCTGACTACTCTGTGACTGAAGAAATACTTCCTAACATCCCTGTGCTTCATCTGTGTCTTCAACTTCCAGCTCTGTCCCATCTCTGGAACATCCTGTCTTTGTCCACCTTGTCAATTCCTCTCAGTATTTTGTATGTCGTTATCATGCCCCCCCTAGCCGATGATGATCCTTTTCAAATCACTTGTTCTCTCTAGGCTAGAATACTGCTGTACATTAACATCTCCATTCAAAGCAGGTGAAATCGCAGATCTAGAGAGTGTACAGAGATCCTTTATTGCACGTATAAGTTCTGTCAAGCACCTTAACTACTGGGAACGCTTGGAAGCACTTGATTTGTACTCGTTGGAACGCAGCAGGGAGAGATATATCATAATCAACACTTGAAAAATCCTGGAAGGAATGGTCCCAAATCTGCACACAGAAATCACTCCCTACGAAAGTAAAAGACTGGGCAGGCGATGCAAAATGCCCGAAATAAAAAGTAGGGGCGCCATTGGTACACTAAGGGAAAACACCATAAGTGTCCGGAGCCCAAGACTGTTCAACAGCCTCCCATCAAGCATTAGGGGATTTGCCAATAAACCCCTGGCTGCCTTCAAGAGAGAGCTGGACAGATACCTGAAATCAGTGCCGGATCAGCCGGGCTGTGGCTCGTACGTTGGACTGCGTGCGGCCAGCACTAACAGCCTAGTTGATCAGGCCCTGATTAATAGGGAGGCCGGGTCATGGACAGGGCCGCGGGGGCGTTGATCCCCGGAATAACCTCCAGGTAACCTCCAGGTAATCTCTCCTGTCCTCCAGTGTCGTCAGGTTGATTTCCCTTAACCTCTCCTCGTAGGACATACCTCTTAGCTCTGGAACTAGTCTTGTTGCAAACCTTTGCACTTTCTCTAGTTTCTTTACGTGCTTGGCTAGGTGTGGGTTTCAGACTGGTGCCGCATACTCCAATATGGGCCTAACGTACACGATTCCTTATTAAGATGTCGGAATTCTGTTCTGAGGTTAGCTAGGCACATATATGCTGCAGCAGTTATTTGGTTGATGTGCGCTTCAGGAGATGTGCCTAGTGTTATACTCACCCCAAGATCTTTTTCCTTGAGTGAGGTATGTAGTCTCTGGCCCCCTAGACTGTACTCCGTCTGCAGTCTTCTTTGTCCTTCCCCCCATCTTCTTGACTTTGCACTTGGTGGGGATGAACTCCAGGAACCAATTGCTGGACCAGGTCTGCAGCCTGTCCAGATCCCTTTGTAGTTCTGCCTGGTCTTCGATCGAATGAATTCTTCTCATCAACTTCACATCATCTGCAAACAGGGACACTTCGGAGTCTATTCCTTCCATCATGTCGTTCACAAATACCAGAAACAGCACTGGTCCTAGGTTGTAAAATTTAGCTTGTCTCAGCTTCTACAAGTGTGTGACGTTACCCCTCCCTAGACTGCTCTCCTCCTCACACTCTCGTCAACACTATTTTCACCTTATCTATGCTATTTCTACTCTAATTCTGGTAATAGTTTGCAGGATGAGTGACCAGTATCTAGCAGCGATGCAGGAACCAGAAACTGGCAACTTGCAACCACAATAGGTGAACAATACTTGCGCTGGCAGCGGCGCGATGACAAGTTGCCAGATGCTGATGACTTAGTCGTCATACATAGGCCTTCTATCACTATTCTGAAAATCCTTCACCCGTGATGTTTATAACCATATATGCTCATACATCCCGCGTTCCTCAAGTGATTTCAATTTTCACTTATGAGAGAATACACTTCACATTCGGTGTTACAGTTTACATGTATAATGGCACACAACTGTTGTGACGTCACTGCTTCAGCAGGCCTACTCCTGCCACGTTCGGTTGCTATATTTTTTATTTTTCCTTTCTCCTTTTGCTTATTAACTTTTTCACTCTCACTGTATGGTGCCCCACATTTCAATCTCACGTAATTCTTGAACACCCACTTCCTCACTCACTTTGATCTTTGTATATTTGAATCTGTGTAGCAACAGGTTCCTACTAGGCAACTAACTGTGTGGCAACAGGTGCCTACTAGGCCCCTAACTGTGTGGCAACAGGTGCCCACTAGGCCCCTAACTGTGTGGCAACAGGCGCCTACTAGATCCCTAACTGTGTGGCAACAGGTGCCTACTAGGCCCCGGTGTGGCAACAGCTGCCTACTAGGCCCCTAACTGTGTGGCAACAGGTGCCTACTAGACCCATAACTGTGTGGCAACAGGCGCCTACTAGGCCCCTAACTGTGTGGCAACAAGTACCTACTAGGCCCCTAACTGTGTGGCAACAGGTGCCTACTAGGCCCATAACTGTTTGGCAACAGGTGCCAACTAGACCTGTAACTGTGTGGCAACAGGTACCTACTATACCCCTTACTGTGTGGCAACAGGTGCCTACTAGGCCCCTAACTGTGTGGCAACAGGTGCCTACTAGGCCCCTAACTGTGTGGCAACAGGTACCTACTAGGCCCCTAACTGGGTGGCAACAGGTGCCTACTAGACCCCTAACTGTGTGGCAACAGATGCCTACTAGGCCCCTAACTGTGTGGCAACAGGTGCCTACTAGGCCCCTAACTGTGTGACAATAGGTGCCTACTAGACCCCTAACTGTGTGACAACAGGTGCCTACTAGGCCCCTAACTGTGTGGCAACAGGTGCCTACTAGGCCCCTAACTGAGTGGCAACAGGTGCCTACTAGGCCCCTAACTGTGTGGCAACAGGTGCCTACTAGACCCCTAACTGTGTAGAAACAGGTGCCTACTAGGCCCCTAACTGTGTAGCAACAGGTGCCTACTAGGCCCCTAATTGTGTGGCAACAGGTGCCTACTAGGCCCCTGTGTAGCAACAGGTGCCTACTAGGCGCCTAACTGTGTGGCAACAGGTGCCTATTAGGCCCCTAACTGTGTGGCAACAGGTGCCTACAAGGCACCTAACTGTGTGGCAACATGTGCCTACTAGGCCCCTAACTGTGTAGCAACAGGTGCCTAATAGACCCCTAACTGTGTGGCAACAGGCACCTACTAGACCCCTAACTGTGTGGCAACAGGTGCCTACTAGGCACCTAACTGTGTGGAAACAGGTGCCTACTAGACCCCTAACTGTGTGGCAACAGGTGCCTACTAGGCCCCTAACTGTGTGGCAACAGGTGCCTACTAGGCCCCTAACTGTGTGGCAAGAGGTGCCTACTAGACCCCTAACTGTGTGGCAACAGGTGCCTACAAGGCCCCTAACTGTGTGGCAACAGGTGCCTACTAGGCCCCTAACTGTGTGGCAACAGGTGCCTACTAGACCCCTAACTGTGTGGCAACAGGTGCCTACTAGACCCCTAACTGTGTAGCAACAGGTGCCTACTAGGCCCCTAACTGAGTAGCAACACGTGCCTACTAGGCCCCTAATTGTGTGGCAAAAGGTGCCTATTAGGCCCCTAACTGTGTGGCAACAGGTGCCTACAAGGCCCCTAACTGTGTGGCAACATGTGCCTACTAGGCCCCTAACTGTGTAGCAACAGGTGCCTAATAGACCCCTAACTGTGTGGCAACAGGCACCTAATAGGCCCCTAACTGTGTGGCAAAAGGTGCCTAAAAGGCCCCTAACTGTGTGGCAACATGTGCCTACTAGGCCCCTAACTGTGTGGCAACAGGTGCCTACTAGACCCCTAACTGAGTGGCAACAGGTGCCTACTAGGCCCCTAACTGTGTGGCAACAGGTGCCTACTAGGCCCCTAACTGTGTGGCAATAGGTGCCTACTAGACCCCTAACTGTGTGGCAACAGGTGCCTACAAGGCCCCTAACTGTGTGGCAACAGGTGCCTACTAGGCCCCTAACTGTGTGGCAACAGGTGCCTACTAGACCCCTAACTGTGTGGCAACAGGTGCCTACTAGACCCCTAACTCTGTAGCAACAGGTGCCTACTAGGCCCCTAACTGAGTAGAAACACATGCCTACTAGGCCCCTAATTGTGTGGCAACAGGTGCCTACTAGGTCCCTGTGTAGCAACAGGTGCCTACTAGACCCCTAACTGTGTGGCAACACGTGCCTACTAGGCCCCTAACTGTGTGGCAACAGGTACCTACTAGACCCCTAACTGTGTGGCAACAGGTGCCTACTAGGCCCCTAACTGTGTGGCAACATGTGCCGACTAGGCCCCTAACTGTGTAGCAACAGGTGTCTACTAGGCCCCTGTGTGGCAACAGGTGCCTACTAGGCCCCTAACTGTGTGGCAACAGGTGCCTACTAGGCCCCTAACTGTGTGACAAGATGTGCCTACTAAGCCCCTAATTGTGTGGCAACAGGTGCCTACTAGACCCCTAACTGTGTAGCAACAGGTGCCTACTAGGCCCCTAACTGAGTAACAACAGGTGCCTACTAGGCCCCTAATTGTGTGGCAGCAGGTGCCTACTAGGCCCCTATGTAGCAACAGGTGCCTACTAGGCCCCTAACTGTGTGGCAACACGTGCCTACTAGGCCCCTAACTGTGTGGCAACAGGTGCCTACTAGGCCCCTAACTGTGTAGCAACAGGTGCCTACTAGACCCCTAACTGTGTGGCAAAAGGTGCCTACTAGGCCCCTAACTGTGTGGCAACAAGTGCCTACTAGGCCCCTAACTGTGTGGCAACATGTGCCTACTAAGCCCCTAACTGTGTAGCAACAGGTGCCTACTAGGCCCCTGTGTGGTAACAGGTGCCTTCTAGGCCCCTGGGTGGCAACAGGTGCCTACTAGACCCCAAACTGTGTGGCAACAGGTGCCTACTAGGCCTCTAACTGTGTGGCAACAGGTGTCTACTAATCCCCTAACTGTGTGGCAACAGGTGCCTACTAGGCCTTTAACTGTGTGGCAACAGGTGCCTACTAGACCCCTAACTATGTGGCAACAGGTGCCTACTAGGCCCCTAACTGTGTGGCAACAGGTGCCTACTAGACCCCTAACTGTGTGGCAACAGGTGCCTAATAGGCCCCTAACTGTGTGGCAACAGGTGCCTACTAGGCCCCAAACTGTGAGGCAACAGGTGCCTACTAGACCCCTAACTGCGTGGCAACAGGTGCCTACTAGGCCTCTAACTGTTTGGCAACAGGTGCCTACAAGACCCCTAACTGTGTGGCAACAGGTGCCTACTAGGCCCCTAACTGTGTGGCAACAGGTGCCTACTAGGTCCCTAACTGTGTGGCAAAAGGTGCCTACTAGACCCCTTACTGTGTAGCAACAGGTGCCTACTAGGCCCCTAACTGTGTGGCAACATGTGCCTACTAGGCCCCTAACTGTGTGGCAACAGGTGCTTTCTAGGCCCTTAACTGTGTGGCAACAGGTGCCTACTAGACTCATAACTGTGTGGCAAAAAAGGTGCTAACTAGGCCCCTAACTGTGTGGCAACAGGTGCCTACTAGGCCCCTAACTGTGTGGCAACAGGTGCCTACTAGGCCCCTAACTGTGTGGCAACAGGTGCCTGCTAGACCCCTAACTGTGTGGCAACAGGTGCCTACTAGGCCCCTAACTGTGTGGCAAAAGGTGCCTACTAGACCCCTTACTGTGTAGCAACAGGTGCCTACTAGGCCCCTAACTGTGTGGCAACATGTGCCTACTAGGCCCCTAACTGTGTGGCAACAGGTGCTTACTAGGCCCTTAACTGTGTGGCAACAGGTGCCTACTAGACTCATAACTGTGTGGCAAAAAAGGTGCTAACTAGGCCCCTAACTGTGTGGCAACAGGTGCCTACTAGGCCCCTAACTGTGTGGCAACAGGTGCCTACTAGGCCCCTAACTGTGTGGCAACAGGTGCCTACTAGGCCCCTAACTGTGTGGCAACAGGTGCCTACTAGACCCCTAACTGTGTAGCAACAGGTGCCTACTAGGCCCCTAACTGAGTAGCAACAGGTGCCTACTAGGCCCCTATAACAGGTGCCTACAAGGCCCCTAGGCCCCTGTGTAGCAACAGGTGCCTACTAGGCCCCTTAACTGTGTGGCAACAGGTGCCTACTAGGCCCCTAACTGTGTGGCAACAGGTGCCTACTAGGCCCCTAACTGTGTGGCAACATGTGCCTACTAGGCCCCTAACTGTGTAGCAACAGGTGCCTACTAAGCCAACAGTGTGTGGCAACACGTGCCTACTAGGCCCCTAACTGTGTTGCAACAGGTGCCTACTAGGCCCCTAACTGTGTGGCAACAGGTGCCTACTAGGCCCCTAACTGCCTACTAGGCCCCTAACCCCTAACTGTGTAGCAACAGGTGCCTACTAGGCCCCTGTGTGGTAACTGCCTTCTAGGCCCTAGACCCATAACTGTGTGGCAACAGGTGCCTACTAGACACCTAACTGTGTAGCAACAGGTGCCTACTAGGCCCCTAACTGTGTGGCAACAGGTGCCTACCCCCTAACTAACAGGTGCCTACCCTAACTGTGTGGCACTAGGCCCCTAACTGTGTGACCACAGGTGCCGACTAGGCCCCTAACTGTGTGGCAACAGGTGCCTACTAGACCCCTAACTGTGTGGCAACAGGTGCCTACTAGGCCCCTAACTGTGTGGCAACAGGTGCCTACTAGGCCCCTAACTGTGTGGCAACAGGTGCCTACTAGACCCCTAACTGTGTGGCAACAGGTGCCTACTAGGCCCCTAACTGTTTGGCAACAGGTGCCTACAAGACCCCTAACTGTGTGGCAACAGGTGCCTACTAGATCCCTGTGTGGCAACAGGTGCCTACTAGATCCCTGTGTGGCAACAGGTGCCTACTAGATCCCTGTGTGGCAACAGGTGCCAGCCTACTAGATCCATAACTGTGTGGCAACAGGTGCCTACTAGATCCCTGTGTGGCAACAGGTGACTACTAGATCCCTGTGTGGCAACAGGTGCCTACTAGATCCCTGTGTGGCAACAGGTGCCTACTAGATCCCTCACTGTGTGGCAACAGGTGCCTACTAGGCCCCTAACTGTGTGGCAATAGGTGCCTACTAGGCCCCTATCAACAGGTGCCTACTAGTGTGGCAACAGGTGCCTACTAGCCCCCTAACTGTGTGGCAACAGATGCCTACTAGGCCCCTAACTGTGTGGCAACAGGTGCCTAATAGGCCCCTAACTGTGTGACAATAGGTGCCTACTAGACCCCTAACTGTGTGACAACAGGTGCCTACTAGGCCCCTAACTGTGTGGCAACAGGTGCCTACTAGGCCCCTAACTGAGTGGCAACAGGTGCCTACTAGGCCCCTAACTGTGTGGCAACAGGTGCCTACTAGACCCCTAACTGTGTAGAAACAGGTGCCTACTAGGCCCCTAACTGTGTAGCAACAGGTGCCTACTAGGCCCCTAATTGTGTGGCAACAGGTGCCTACTAGGCCCCTGTGTCGCAACAGGTGCCTACTAGGCGCCTAACTGTGTGGCAACAGGTGCCTATTAGGCCCCTAACTGTGAGGCAACAGATGCCTATAAGGCCCCTAACTGTGTGGCAACATGTGCCTACTAGGCCCCTAACTGTGTAGCAAAAGGTGCCTAAAAGGCCCCTAACTGTGTGGCAACATGTGCCTACTAGGCCTCTGTGTGGCAACAGGTGCCTACTAGGCCCCTAACTGAGTAGCAACAGGTGCCTACTAGACCCCTAACTGTGTGGCAACAGGTGCCTACTAGGCCCCTAACTGTGTGGCAACAGGTGCCTACTAGACCCCTAACTGTGTGGCAACAGGTGCCTACTAGGCCCCTAACTGTGTGGCAACAGGTGCCTACTAGGCCCCTAACTGTGTGGCAATAGGTGCCTACTAGACCCCTAACTGTGTGGCAACAGGTGCCTACAAGGCCCCTAACTGTGTGGCAACAGGTGCCTACTAGGCCCCTAACTGTGTGGCAACAGGTGCCTACTAGACCCCTAACTGTGTGGCAACAGGTGCCTACTAGACCCCTAACTGTGTAGCAACAGGTGCCTACTAGGCCCCTAACTGAGTAGCAACACGTGCCTACTAGGCCCCTAATTGTGTGGCAACAGGTGCCTACTAGGTCCCTGTGTAGCAACAGGTGCCTACTAGACCCCTAACTGTGTGGCAACACGTGCCTACTAGGCCCCTAACTGTGTGGCAACATGTGCCGACTAGGCCCCTAACTGTGTAGCAACAGGTGTCTACTAGGCCCCTGTGTGGCAACAGGTGCCTACTAGGCCCCTAACTGTGTGGCAACAGGTACATACTAGGCCCCTAACTGTGTGACAAGATGTGCCTACTAAGCCCCTAATTGTGTGGCAACAGGTGCCTACTAGACCCCTAACTGTGTAGCAACAGGTGCCTACTAGGCCCCTAACTGAGTAACAACAGGTGCCTACTAGGCCCCTAATTGTGTGGCAGCAGGTGCCTACTAGGCCCCTATGTAGCAACAGGTAACTACTAGGCCCCTAACTGTGTGGCAACACGTGCCTACTAGGCCCCTAACTGTGTGGCAACAGGTGCCTACTAGGCCCCTAACTGTGTGGCAACATGTGCCTACTAGGCCCCTAACTGTGTAGCAACAGGTGCCTACTAGTCCCCTAACTGTGTGGCAAAAGGTGCCTACTAGGCCCCTAACTGTGTGGCAACAGGTGCCTACTAGGCCCCTAACTGTGTGGCAACATGTGCCTACTAGGCCCCTAACTGTGTAGCAACAGGTGCCTACTAGGCCCCTGTGTGGTAACAGGTGCCTTCTAGGCCCCTGGGTGGCAACAGGTGCCTACTAGACCCCAAACTGTGTGGCAACAGGTGCCTACTAGGCCACTAACTGTGTGGCAACAGGTGTCTACTAATCCCCTAACTGTGTGGCAACAGGTGCCTACTAGGCCTTTAACTGTGTGGCAACAGGTGCCTACTAGACCCCTATGTGGCAACAGGTGCCTACTAGGCCCCTAACTGTGTGGCAGCAGGTGCTTACTAGACCCCTAACTGTGTGGCAACAGGTGCCTACTAGGCCCCTAACTGTGTGGCAACAGGTGCCTACTAGGCCCCTAACTGTGAGGCAACAGGTGCCTACTAGACCCCTAACTGCGTGGCAACAGGTGCCTACTAGGCCCCTAACTGTTTGGCAAAAGGTGCCTACAAGACCCCTAACTGTGTGGCAACAGGTGCCTACTAGGCCCCTAACTGTGTGGCAACAGGTGCCTACTAGGCCCCTAACTGTGTGGCAACAGGTGCCTACTAGACCCCTTACTGTGTAGCAACAGGTACCTACTAGGCCCCTAACTGTGTGGCAACAGGTGCCTACTAGGCACCTAACTGTGTGGCAACAGGTGCTTACTAGGCCCTTAACTGTGTGGCAACAGGTGCCTACTAGACTCCTAACTGTGTGGCAAAAAAGGTGCTAACTAGGCCCCTAACTGTGTGGCAACAGGTGCCTGCTAGACCCCTAACTGTGTGGCAACAGGTGCCTACTAGGCCCCTAACTGTGTGGCAACAGGTGCCTACTAGACCCCTAACTGTGTAGCAACAGGTGCCTACTAGGCCCCTAACTGAGTAGCAACAGGTGCCTACTAGGCCCCTAATTTTGTGGCAACAGGTGCCTACTAGGCCCCTGTGTAGCAACAGGTGCCTACTAGGCCCCTAACTGTGTGGCAACACGTGTCTACTAGGCCCCTAACTGTGGGGCAACAGGTGCCTACAAGGCCCCTAACTGTGTGGCAACAGGTGCCTACTAGACCCCTAACTGTGTGGCAACAGGTGCCTACTAGGCCCTTAACTGTGTGGCAACAGGTGCCTACTAGACCCCTAACTGTGTGGCAACAGGAGCCTACTAGGCCCCTAACTGTGTGGCAACAGGTGCCTACTAGGCCCCTAACTGTGTGACAACAGGTGCCTACTAGGCCCCTAACTGTGTGGCAACAGGTGCCTACTAGACCCCTAACTGTGTAGCAACAGGTGCCTACTAGGCCCCTAACTGAGTAGCAAGAGGTGCCTACTAGGCCCCTTATTGTGTGGCAACAGGTGCCTACTAGGCCCCTGTGTAGGAACAGATGTCTACTAGGCCCTTAACTGTGTGGCAACAGGTGCCTACTAGGCCCCTAACTGTGTAGCAACAGGTGCCTACTAGGCCCCTGTGTGGTAATAGGTGCCTTCTAGGCCCCTGTGGCAACAGGTGCCTGCTAGACCCCTAACTGTGTGGCAACAGGTGCCTACTAGGCCCCTAACTGTGTGGCAGCAGGTGCCTACTAATTCCCTAACTGTGTGGCAACAGGTGCCTACTAGGCCTTTAACTGTGTGGCAACAGGTGCCTACTAGACCCCTAACTGTGTGGCAACAGGTGCCTAGTAGGCCCCTAACTGTGTGGCAACAGGTGCTTACTAGATCCCTAACTGTGTGGCAACAGGTGCCTACTAGGCCCCTAACTGTGTGGCAACAGGTGCCTACTAGGCCCCTAACTGTGAGGCAACAGTTGCCTACTAGACCCCTAACTGCGTGGCAATAGGTGCCTACTAGGCCCCTAACTGTTTGGCAACAGGTGCCTACAAGACCCCTAACTGTGTGGCAACAGGTGCCTACTAGGCCCCTAACTGTGTGGCAACAGGTGCCTACTAGGCCCCTAAATGTGTGGCAACAGGTGCCTACTAGACCCCTTACTGTGTAGCAACAGGTGCCTACTAGGCCCCTAACTGAGTGGCAAGAGGTGCCTATTAGGCCCCTAACTGTGTGGCAACAGGTGCTTACTAGGCCCCTAACTGTGTGGCAACAGGTGCATACTAGACTCCTAACTGTGTGGCAAAAACGGTGTCTACTAGGCCCCTAACTGTGTGGCAACAGGCGCCTGCTTGGCCCCTAACTGTGTGGCAACAGGTGCCTGCTAGACCCCTAACTGTGTGGCAACAGGTGCCTACTAGTCCCCTAACTGTGTGGCAACAGGTGCCTACTAGGCCCCTAGCTGTGTGGCAACAGGTGCCTACTAGGCCCCTAACTGTGTGGCAACAGATGCCTACTAGACCCCTAACTGTGTAGCAACAGGTGCCTACTAGGCCCCTAACTGTGTAGCAACAGGTGCCTTCTAGGCCCCTAACTGTGTGGCAACAGGTGCCTACAAGGCCCCTGTGTAGCAACAGGTGCCAACTAGGCCCCTTACTGTGTGGCAACAGGTGCCTACTAGGCCCCTAACTGTGTGGCAACAGGTGCCTACTAGGCCCCTAACTGTGTGGCAACATGTGCCTACTAGGCCCCTAACTCTGTAGCAACAGGTGCCTACTAAGCCACTGTGTGGCAACAGGTGCCTACTAGGCCCCTAACTGTGTGGCAACAGGTGCCTACTAGGCCCCTAACTGTGTGGCAATAGATGCCTACTAGACCCCTAACTGTGTGGCAACAGGTGCCTACTAGGCCCTTAACTGTGTGGCAACAGGTGCCTACTAGGCCCATAACTGTGTGGCAACAGGTGCCTACTAGACTCCTAACTGTGTGGCAACAGGTGCCTACTAGGCCCCTAACTGTGTGGCAACAGGTGCCTACTAGGCCCCTAACTGTTTGGCAACAGGTGTCTACTAGACCCCTAACTGTGTGGTAACAGGTGCCTACTAGACCCCTAACTGTTTAGCAACAGGTGCCAACTAGACCCCTAACTGTGTGGCAACAGGAGCCTACTAGATCCCCAACTGTGTGGCAACAGGTGCCTACTAGTTCCCTGTGTGGCAACAGGTGCCTACTAGAGCCCTAACTGTGTGGCAACAGGTGCCTATTAGATCCCTGTGTGGCAACAGGAGCCTACTAGATCCATAACTGTGTGGCAACAGGTGCCTACTATATCCCTGTGTGGCAACAGGTGCCTACTAGATCCCTGTGTGGCAACAGGTGCCTACTAGATCCCTGTGTGGCAACAGGTGCCTACTAGATCCCTTACTGTGTGGCAACAGGTGCCTACTAGGCCCCTAACTGTGTGGCAACAGGTGCCTACTAGGCCCCTAACTGTGTGGCAACAGGTGCCTACTAGGCCCCTAACTGGGTGGCAACAGGTGCCTACTAGACCCCTAACTGTGTGGCAACAGATGCCTACTAGGCCCCTAACTGTGTGGCAACAGGTGCCTAATAGGCCCCTAACTGTGTGACAATAGGTGCCTACTAGACCCCTAACTGTGTGACAACAGGTGCCTACTAGGCCCCTAACTGTGTGGCAACAGGTGCCTACTAGGCCCCTAACTGAGTGGCAACAGGTGCCTACTAGGCCCCTAACTGTGTGGCAACAGGTGCCTACTAGACCCCTAACTGTGTAGAAACAGGTGCCTACAAGGCCCCTAACTGTGTAGCAACAGGTGCCTACTAGGCCCCTAATTGTGTGGCAACAGGTGCCTACTAGGCCCCTGTGTAGCAACAAGTGCCTACTAGGCTCCTAACTGTGTGGCAACAGGTGCCTATTAGGCCCCTAACTGTGAGGCAACAGATGCCTACAAGGCCCCTAACTGTGTGGCAACATGTGCCTACTAGGCCCCTAACTGTGTAGCAAAAGGTGCCTAAAAGGCCCCTAACTGTGTGGCAACATGTGCCTACTAGGCCTCTGTGTGGCAACAGGTGCCTACTAGGCCCCTAACTGTGTAGCAACAGGTGGCTACTAGACCCCTAACTGTGTGGCAACAGGTGCCTACTAGGCCCCTAACTGTGTGGCAACAGGTGCCTACTAGACCCCTAACTGTGTGGCAACAGGTGCCTACTAGGCCCCTAACTGTGTGGCAACAGGTGCCTACTAGGCCCCTAACTGTGTGGCAATAGGTGCCTACTAGACCCCTAACTGTGTGGCAACAGGTGCCTACAAGGCCCCTAACTGTGTGGCAACAGGTGCCTACTAGGCCCCTAACTGTGTGGCAACAGGTGCCTACTAGACCCCTAACTGTGTGGCAACAGGTGCCTACTAGACCCCTAACTGTGTAGCAACAGGTGCCTACTAGGCCCCTAACTGAGTAGCAACACGTGCCTACTAGGCCCCTAATTGTGTGGCAACAGGTGCCTACTAGGTCCCTGTGTAGCAACAGGTACCTACTAGACCCCTAACTGTGTGGCAACACGTGCCTACTAGGCCCCTAACTGTGTGGCAACATGTGCCGAATAGGCCCCTAACTGTGTAGCAACAGGTGTCTACTAGGCCCCTGTGTGGCAACAGGTGCCTACTAGGCCCCTAACTGTGTGGCAACAGGTGCATACTAGGCCCCTAACTGTGTGACAAGATGTGCCTACTAAGCCCCTAATTGTGTGGCAACAGGTGCCTACTAGACCCCTAACTGTGTAGCAACATGTGCCTACTAGGCCCCTAACTGAGTAACAACAGGTGCCTACTAGGCCCCTAATTGTGTGGCAGCAGGTGCCTACTATGCCCCTATGTAGCAACAGGTGCCTACTAGGCCCCTAACTGTGTGGGAACACGTGCCTACTAGGCCCCTAACTGTGTGGCAACAGGTGCCTACTAGGCCCCTAACTGTGTGGCAACATGTGCCTACTAGGCCCCTAACTGTGTAGCAACAGGTGCCTTCTAGACCCCTAACTGTGTGGCAAAAGGTGCCTACTAGGCCCCTAACTGTGTGGCAACAGGTGCCTACTAGGCCCCTAAATGTGTGGCAACATGTGCCTACTAGGCCCCTAACTGTGTAGCAACAGGTGCCTACTAGGCCCCTGTGTGGTAACAGGTGCCTTCTAGGCCCCTGGGTGGCAACAGGTGCCTACTAGACCCCAAACTGTGTGGCAACAGGTGCCTACTAGGCCCCTAACTGTGTTGCAACAGGTGTCTACTAATCCCCTAACTGTGTGGCAACAGGTGCCTACTAGGCCTTTAACTGTGTGGCAACAGGTGCCTACTAGACCCCTATGTGGCAACAGGTGCCTACTAGGCCCCTAACTGTGTGGCAACAGGTGCTTACTAGACCCCTAACTGTGTGGCAACAGGTGCCTACTAGGCCCCTAACTGTGTGGCAACAGGTGCCTACTAGGCCCCTAACTGTGAGGCAACAGGTGCCTACTAGACCCCTAACTGCGTGGCAAGAGGTGCCTACTAGGCCCCTAACTGTTTGGCAAAAGGTGCCTACAAGACCCCTAACTGTGTGGCAACAGGTGCCTACTAGGCCCCTAACTGTGTGGCAACAGGTGCCTACTAGGCCCCTAACTGTGTGGCAACAGGTGCCTACTAGACCCCTTACTGTGTAGCAACAGGTGCCTACTAGGCCCCTAACTGTGTGGCAACAGGTGCCTACTAGGCCCCTAACTGTGTGGCAACAGGTGCTTACTAGGCCCTTAACTGTGTGGCAACAGGTGCCTACTAGACTCCTAACTGTGTGGCAAAAAAGGTGCTAACTAGGCCCCTAACTGTGTGGCAACAGGTGCCTGCTAGACCCCTAACTGTGTGGCAACAGGTGCCTACTAGGCCCCTAACTGTGTGGCAACAGGTGCCTACTAGACACCTAACTGTGTAGCAACAGGTGCCTACTAGGCCCCTAACTGAGTAGCAACAGGTGCCTACTAGGCCCTTAATTTTGTGGCAACAGGTGCGTACTAGGCCCCTGTGTAGCAACAGGTGCCTACTAGGCCCCTAACAGTGTGGCAACACGTGCCTACTAGGCCCCTAACTGTGGGGCAACAGGTGCCTACAAGGCCCATAACTGTGTGGCAACAGGTGCCTACTAGACCCCTAACTGTGTGGCAACAGGTGCCTACTAGGCCCTTAACTGTGTGGCAACAGGTGCCTACTAGACCCCTAACTGTGTGGCAACAGGAGCCTACTAGGCCCCTAACTGTGTGGCAACAGGTGCCTATTAGGCCCCTAACTGTGAGGCAACAGATGCCTACAAGGCCCCTAACTGTGTGGCAACATGTGCCTACTAGGCCCCTAACTGTGTAGCAAAAGGTGCCTAAAAGGCCCCTAACTGTGTGGCAACATGTGCCTACTAGGCCTCTGTGTGGCAACAGGTGCCTACTAGGCCCCTAACTGTGTAGCAACAGGTGGCTACTAGACCCCTAACTGTGTGGCAACAGGTGCCTACTAGGCCCCTAACTGTGTGGCAACAGGTGCCTACTAGACCCCTAACTGTGTGGCAACAGGTGCCTACTAGGCCCCTAACTGTGTGGCAACAGGTGCCTACTAGGCCCCTAACTGTGTGGCAATAGGTGCCTACTAGACCCCTAACTGTGTGGCAACAGGTGCCTACAAGGCCCCTAACTGTGTGGCAACAGGTGCCTACTAGGCCCCTAACTGTGTGGCAACAGGTGCCTACTAGACCCCTAACTGTGTGGCAACAGGTGCCTACTAGACCCCTAACTGTGTAGCAACAGGTGCCTACTAGGCCCCTAACTGAGTAGCAACACGTGCCTACTAGGCCCCTAATTGTGTGGCAACAGGTGCCTACTAGGTCCCTGTGTAGCAACAGGTACCTACTAGACCCCTAACTGTGTGGCAACACGTGCCTACTAGGCCCCTAACTGTGTGGCAACATGTGCCGAATAGGCCCCTAACTGTGTAGCAACAGGTGTCTACTAGGCCCCTGTGTGGCAACAGGTGCCTACTAGGCCCCTAACTGTGTGGCAACAGGTGCATACTAGGCCCCTAACTGTGTGACAAGATGTGCCTACTAAGCCCCTAATTGTGTGGCAACAGGTGCCTACTAGACCCCTAACTGTGTAGCAACATGTGCCTACTAGGCCCCTAACTGAGTAACAACAGGTGCCTACTAGGCCCCTAATTGTGTGGCAGCAGGTGCCTACTATGCCCCTATGTAGCAACAGGTGCCTACTAGGCCCCTAACTGTGTGGGAACACGTGCCTACTAGGCCCCTAACTGTGTGGCAACAGGTGCCTACTAGGCCCCTAACTGTGTGGCAACATGTGCCTACTAGGCCCCTAACTGTGTAGCAACAGGTGCCTTCTAGACCCCTAACTGTGTGGCAAAAGGTGCCTACTAGGCCCCTAACTGTGTGGCAACAGGTGCCTACTAGGCCCCTAAATGTGTGGCAACATGTGCCTACTAGGCCCCTAACTGTGTAGCAACAGGTGCCTACTAGGCCCCTGTGTGGTAACAGGTGCCTTCTAGGCCCCTGGGTGGCAACAGGTGCCTACTAGACCCCAAACTGTGTGGCAACAGGTGCCTACTAGGCCCCTAACTGTGTTGCAACAGGTGTCTACTAATCCCCTAACTGTGTGGCAACAGGTGCCTACTAGGCCTTTAACTGTGTGGCAACAGGTGCCTACTAGACCCCTATGTGGCAACAGGTGCCTACTAGGCCCCTAACTGTGTGGCAACAGGTGCTTACTAGACCCCTAACTGTGTGGCAACAGGTGCCTACTAGGCCCCTAACTGTGTGGCAACAGGTGCCTACTAGGCCCCTAACTGTGAGGCAACAGGTGCCTACTAGACCCCTAACTGCGTGGCAAGAGGTGCCTACTAGGCCCCTAACTGTTTGGCAAAAGGTGCCTACAAGACCCCTAACTGTGTGGCAACAGGTGCCTACTAGGCCCCTAACTGTGTGGCAACAGGTGCCTACTAGGCCCCTAACTGTGTGGCAACAGGTGCCTACTAGACCCCTTACTGTGTAGCAACAGGTGCCTACTAGGCCCCTAACTGTGTGGCAACAGGTGCCTACTAGGCCCCTAACTGTGTGGCAACAGGTGCCTACTAGGCACCTAACTGTGTGGCAACAGGTGCCTACTAGGCACCTAACTGTGTGGCAACAGGTGCTTACTAGGCCCTTAACTGTGTGGCAACAGGTGCCTACTAGACTCCTAACTGTGTGGCAAAAAAGGTGCTAACTAGGCCCCTAACTGTGTGGCAACAGGTGCCTGCTAGGCCCCTAACTGTGTGGCAACAGGTGCCTACTAGACACCTAACTGTGTAGCAACAGGTGCCTACTAGGCCCCTAACTGAGTAGCAACAGGTGCCTACTAGGCCCTTAATTTTGTGGCAACAGGTGCGTACTAGGCCCCTGTGTAGCAACAGGTGCCTACTAGGCCCCTAACAGTGTGGCAACACGTGCCTACTAGGCCCCTAACTGTGGGGCAACAGGTGCCTACAAGGCCCATAACTGTGTGGCAACAGGTGCCTACTAGACCCCTAACTGTGTGGCAACAGGTGCCTACTAGGCCCTTAACTGTGTGGCAACAGGTGCCTACTAAACCCCTAACTGTGTGGCAACAGGAGCCTACTAGGCCCCTAACTGTGTGGCAACAGGTGCCTACTAGGCCCCTAACTGTGTGACAACAGGTGCCTACTAGGCCCCTAACTGTGTGGCAACAGGTGCCTACTAGACCCCTAACTGTGTAGCAACAGGTGCCTACTAGGCCCCTAACTGAGTAGCAAGAGGTGCCTACTAGGCCCCTAATTGTGTGGCAACAGGTGCCTACTAGGCCCCTGTGTAGCAACAGGTGCCTACTAGGCCTCTAACTGTGTGGCAACACGTGCCTACTAGGCCCCTAACTGTGTGGCAACAGGTGCCTACTAGGCCCCTAACTGTGTGGCAACATGTGCCTACTAGGCCCCTAACTGTGTAGCAACAGGTGCCTACTAGACCACTAACAGTGTGGCAACAGGTGCCTACTAGGCCCCTAACTGTGTGGCAACAGGTGCCTACT
>NC_091315.1:3427295-3487295 GCF_038502225.1 Cherax quadricarinatus
TGTGTTGAAGATTGTGGTTAGAGGCACGCACAGCATCTCTGCTCCTTCTCTAAGGACCCATGGGGAGATGTTGTCCGGTCCCATCGCGTTTGAGGTATCAAGGTCACTTAGCAGCTTCTTCACCTCCTCCTCGGTTGTTCGTATGTCATCCAACACTTGTTGGTATATTCCCTCTTGATGTTCCCTTCTGTGCTGTCTTCCCACATCCTTTCCTGTCTCTACTGTAAAAACTTCCTTAAATCTCCTGTTTAGCTCCTCACATACCTCCTGATCATTTCTTGTGAGTTCTCCCCCTTCTATCCTTAATCTGATCACCTGGTCTTTGACTGTTGTCTTCCTCCTGATGTGGCTATACAACAGTTTCGGGTCAGTCTTGATTTTCGATGCTCTGTCATTTTCATACTGTCGCTAGGCCTCCCTCCTTACCTGTGCATACTCGTTCCTGGCTCTGCGATTAATCTACCTATTTCCGTGTGTTCTCTGCTTTCTGTACTTTTTCCATTCTCTATTGCACTTTGTTTTTGCCTCCTTACACCGTCGGGTAAACCAGGGGCTCGTTCTGGTCTTCCCATTGTTTCTGTTGCCCATGGTAATAAACCTTTCCACTGCCTCCTTGCATTTTGTTGTTACATATTCCATTATTTCGTTTACTGGCTTTCCTGCCAGTTCTCTGTCCCACGGAACCTCCCGCAGGAAGTTCCTCAACCCTATGTAGTCCCCTCTTTTACAGTCAGGCTTTTCCCATTCAACTCCTGTTACTCTCTCCACTTGCAGCTCTACTACATATTCAAAGTACAGAACCACGTGGTCGCTAGCTCCTAGGGGACTCTCATACTTGATGTCCTCAATGTCTGAACTGCCCAGGGTGAACACAAGGTCCAATCTTGCTGGTTCATCCTCCCCTCTCACTCTGGTAGTGTCCTTAGCATGTTGGTGCATGAGGTTTTCTAGCACCACATCCAACATCTTGGCTCTCCATGTTTCGGGACCCCCATGTGGCTCCAGGTTTTCCCAGTCAATCTTCCTGTGGTTGAAATCCCCCATAACCAGCAACTTTGCTCAGCTGGAGTGAGCTCTTCTTGCCACCTCAGCAAGTGTGTCCACAATTGCTCTGTTGCTCTCTTCATATTCCTCTCTTGGCCTCCTGCAGTTCTGTGGTGGATTATACATCACTGCAATGACCACCTTGTGTTCCTCAGACTGAAGTGTACCAACTATGTAGTCTCTTTCTCCCGTCTCATCTGTGCCTTCCATTTTCTCGAATTTCCATCTGTTTTTTTATGAGCAGAGCAACCCCACCTCCCCCTCTGCCCCTTCTATCTTTCCTCATGATCTGGTATCCTGGTGGGAAGATTGCATCTGTTATTGTCTCTGTGAGCTTTGTTTCTGTAACTGCTATGATGTCTGTGGACTTCTCATTGATTCTTTCTTGCCATTCCTCATGTTTATTCGTTAATCCATTTGCATTTGTGTACCAAACCTTCAACTTCTGTTCTAGTACTGTAACTGTGGTGCGGGGTTGGGAACAGAGGGATCGGTGTGTGATGGTTGGTTTGGATTGTTCAGTTGCCTTATGGGTGTCGTGGCTGGGGTCCTTCTGCAGGTGTTTCTGGGGGGTGCGCTTGTCCTTCCACCTGTGCCTGGGTTATTCTGCTCTTCTTTTTCATTTCCTCCCATTCCTCCTTTCGTTTTCACACTCTCTCTTTCAGTATCATCCTTTCCTCTTGTGTTCTGTCTCGATCGCGGTACACACTCATGAACTCCTGTTTGCCTCTCAGCCGTGCTTTCTCCTGCAGGATCATGGTTCGGGTTGATTCTGCCTTGAAAATTACTTTGAGGCCGATTCCTTTTCTATGTGAACCACCCGATTCTCCGAATATTTGCCACCTGGGTCATGTCCCCCTCGCCTATCACCATCATGATACCTTCAATCGCTTTTTTCTTCTCCTGCTTTCTTTCATCATAAGTTTCCCCTTTAGCTTCGTCTAGCCCAAAGACAAACACTGATCTCTCCCTTTCCACCTCCCACTGTGACTCCCATTGCATCCTCTGAGGTGTTTTAGTTCCTTCCCGAGGAGTGTTCCTTCCTGTGTGTGTGTATGTGTACTCACCTATTTGTACTCACCTATTTGTGGTTGCAGGGGTCGAGTCTTAGCTCCTGGCCCCGCCTCTTCACCGGTTGCTACTGGGCCCTCTCTCTCCCCGCTCCATGAGCTTTATCAAACCTCGTCTTAAAACTGTGTATGGTTCCTGCCTCCACTACGTCATTTTCTAGGCTATTCCACTGCCTTACGACTCTATGACTGAAGAAATACTTCCTAATATCTCTCTGACTCATTAGTGTCTTCAACTTCCAATTGTGGCCTCTTGTTTCTGTGTCCCCTCCCTGGAACATCCTGTCTTTGTCCACCTTGTCTATTCCACGCAGTATTTTATATGTCGTTATCATGTCTCCCCTGACCCTCCTGTCCTCCAGTGTCGTCAGGCCGATTTCCCTTAATCTTTCTTCATAGGACATTCCCCTTTGCTCTGGAACTAACCTTGTCGCAAACCTTTGTACTTTCTCTAGTTTCTTGACGTGCTTTATCAAGTGCGGGTTCCAAACAGGTGCTGCATACTCCAGTATGGGCCTGACATACACGGTGTACAGTGTCTTGAACGATTCCTTACTAAGGTATCGGAATGCTGTTTTCAGGTTTGACAGGCGCCCATATGCTGCAGCAGTTATCTGATTGATGTGTGCTTCCGGAGACATGTTCGGTGTTATACTCACCCCAAGATCTTTCTCCTTGAGTGAGGTTTGCAGTCTTTGGCCTCCTAGCCTATACTCTGTCTGTGGTCTTCTGTGCCCTTCCCCTATCTTCATGACTTTGCATTTGGCAGGATTAAATTCGAGAAGCCATTTGCTGGACCAGGTGTCCAGTCTGTCCAGATCTCTTTGAAGTCCTGCCTGGTCCTCATCAGATTTAATTCTCCTCATTAACTTCACATCATCTGCAAACAGGGACACTTCTGAGTCTAACCCTTCCATCATGTCGTTCACATATACCAAAAATAGCACTGGTCCTAGGACCGACCCCTGTGGGACCCCGCTCGTCACAGGTGCCCACTGTGATACATCATTACGTACCATGACTCGTTGTTGTCTCCCTGTCAGGTATTCTCTGATCCATTGCAGTGCCCTTCCTGTTATATGCGCCTGATGCTCTAGCTTCTGCACTAATCTCTTGTGAGGAACTGTGTCAAAGGCTTTCTTGCAGTCCAAGAAGATGCAATCAACCCACCCCTCTCCCTCGTGTCTTACTTCTGTTATTTTATCATAAAACTCCAGAAGGTTTGTGACACAGGATTTGCCTTCCATGAATCCGTGCTGGTGTGTGTGTGTGTGTGTGTGTACTCACCTATTTGTACTCACCTATTTGTGGTTGCAGGGGTCGAGTCCTAGCTCCTGGCCCCGCCTCTTCACCGGTTGCTACTAGGCCCTCTCTCTCCCCGCTCCATGAGCTTTATCAAACCTCGTCTTAAAACTGTGTATGGTTCCTGCCTCCACTACGTCATTTTCTAGGCTATTCCACTGCCTTACAACTCTATGACTGAAGAAATACTTCCTACTATCTCTCTGACTCATTTGTGTCTTCAACTTCCAATTGTGGCCTCTTGTTTCTGTGTCCCCTCCCTGGAACATCCTGTCCTTGTCCACCTTGTCTATTCCCCGCAGTATTTTATATGTCGTTATCATGTCTCCCCTGACCCTCCTGTCCTCAAGTGTCGTCAGGCCGATTTCCCTTAGTCTTTCTTCATAGGACATTCCCCTTAGCTCTGGAACTAACCTTGTTGCAAACCTTTGTACTTTCTCTAGTTTCTTGACGTGCTTTATCAAGTGCGGGTTCCAAACAGGTGCTGCATACTCCAGTATGGGCCTGACATACACGGTGTACAGTGTCTTGAATGAGTCCTTACTAAGGTATCGGAATGCTGTTCTCAGGTTTGCCAGGCGCCCATATGCTGCAGCAGTTATCTGATTGATGTGTGCTTCCGGAGACATGCTCGGTGTTATACTCACCCCAAGATCTTTCTCCTTGAGTGAGGTTTGCAGTCTTTGGCCACCTAGCCTATACTCTGTCTGTGGTCTTCTGTGCCCTTCCCCTATCTTCATGACTTTGCATTTGGCAGGATTAAATTCGAGAAGCCATTTGCTGGACCAGGTGTCCAGTCTGTCCAGGTCTCTTTGAAGTCCTGCCTGGTCCTCATCAGATTTAATTCTACTCATTAACTTCACATCATCTGCAAACAGGGACACTTCTGAGTCTAACCCTTCCGTCATGTCGTTCACATATACCAAAAATAGCACTGGTCCTAGGACCGACCCCTGTGGGACCCCGCTCGTCACAGGTGCCCACTGTGATACATCATTACGTACCATGACTCGTTGTTGCCTCCCTGTCAGGTATTCTCTGATCCATTGCAGTGCCCCTCCTGTTATATGCGCCTGATGCTCTAGCTTCTGCACTAATCTCTTGTGAGGAACTGTGTCAAAGGCCTTCTTGCAGTCCAAGAAGATGCAATCAACCCACCCCTCTCTCTCTTGTCTTACTTCTGGTATTTTATCATAAAACTCCAGAAGGTTTGTGACACAGGATTTGCCTTCCGTGAATCTGTGCTGGTTGACATTTATACTCCTGTTCCGTTCCAGGTGCTCCACCACTCTCCTCCTGATAATCTTCTCCATAATTTTGCATACTATACACGTCAATGACACAGGTCTATAGTTTAGTGCCTCTTTTCTGTCTCCTTTTTTTAAAAATGGGAACTACATTTGCCGTCTTCCATACCTCAGGTAGTTGCCCAGTTTCCAGGGATGTGTTGAAGATTGTGGTAAGTGGTACGCACAACATATCTGCTCCCTCTCTAAGGACCCACGGAGAGATGTTGTCCGGTCCCATTGCCTTTGCCTGTGTGTGTATGTGTGTGTGTGTGTGTGTGTGTGTGTGTGTGTGTGTGTGTGTGTGTGTGTGTGTGTGTGTGTGTGTGTGTGTGTGTGTGTGTGTGTGAGTGTGTGTGTATGTGTGTGTGTGTACTCACCTAATTGTACTCACCTAATTGTGGTTGCAGGGGTCGAGACTCAGCTCCTGGCCCCGCCTCTTCACTGATCGCTACTGGATCCTCTCTCTCTCTGCTTCCTGAGTTTGTCATACCTCTTCTTAAAACTATGTATGGTTCCTGCCTCCACTACTTCACTTGCTAGGCTATTCCACTTGCTGACAACTCTATGACTGAAGAAATACTTCCTAACGTCCCTGTGACTCGTCTGAGTCTTCAGCTTCCAGTTGTGACCCCTTGTCCCTGTGTCCCCTCTCTGGAACATCCTATCTCTGTCCACCTTGTCTATTCCCCGCAGTATCTTGTATGTCGTTATCATGTCTCCCCTGACCCTTCTGTCCTCCAGTGTCGTCAGTCCGATTTCCCTTAACCTTTCCTCGTACGACATTCCCTTGAGCTCTGGGACTAGCCTTGTTGCAAACCTTTGTACTTTCTCTAACTTCTTGACGTGCTTGACCAGGTGTGGGTTCCAGACTGGTGCTGCATACTCCAGTATGGGTCTAACATACACAGTGTACAGTGTCTTGAACGATTCCTTATTAAGGTATCGGAACGCTATTCTCAGGTTTGCCAGTCGCCCGTATGCTGCAGCGGTTATTTGGTTGATGTGTGCCTCCGGTGATGTGCTGTGTGTGAGTGTGTGTGTATGTGTGTATGTGTGTGTGTGTGTGTGTGTGTGTGTGTGTGTGTGTGTGTGTGTGTGTGTGTGTGTGTGTGTGTGTGTGTGTGAGTGTGTGTGTGTATGTGTGTGTGTGTGTGTGTGTGTGTGTGTGTGTGTGTGTGTGTGTGTGTGTGTGTGAGTGTGTGTGTATGTGTGTGTGTGTGTGTGTGTGTGTGTGTGTGTGTGTGTGTGTGTGTGTGTGTGTGTGTGTGTGTGTGTGTGTGTGTGTGTGTGTGTGTGTGTGTGTGTGTGTGTGTGTGTGTGTGTGTGTGTGTGTGTGAGTGTGTGTGTATGTGTGTGTGTGTGTGTGTGTGTATGCACCAAATTGCATTGTTCCCAGAATTACAAGCAGTAAATAACTCCTGGCCTTTTAATTTCTACTGTCAAAAACATATGTGGCTTCACATGATCAGTCACTGAGGAAATACCTATTTTTTTTTTTTTTTTTGGGGGGGGGGCGATATATTTTTCATGTTTTTTTTTGCTGAATATTCGAAAGTTTTAATAGAACATGATTCAAATGGAAATTAGAAGTGAAGAAAGAATATTATAGGTAATTAGTTGAGTCTTGAATACTGACAAGAGCTTCTCAGACCCATCATTGACTTCTTTATATCTGAAGACTTTTCCATACCTGCTGACTCGTCTACACCTGACGGAACTTACATTCCTACACATTATTAATCCACACTTGAAAGACCTGACTTGCCTAGAGAAGTTTTTGACGCTTCAAGACTATTCAAGAAATAAAGAGGAATTAATACATACTCTTCCACAGGAGAAGACACCTACACACAGGAAGGAACACCCACACCTACACACAGGAAGGAACACTCACACCTACACACAGGAAGGAACACCCACACCTACACACAGGAAGGAGCACTCACACCTACACACAGGAAGGAACACCCACACCTACACACAGGAAGGAGCACTCACACCTACACACAGGAAGGAACACCCACACCTACACACAGGAAGGAACACTCACACCTACACACAGGAAGGAACACTCACACCTACACACAGGAAGGAACACTCACACCTACACACAGGAAGGAACACTCACACCTACACACAGGAAGGAACACCCACACCTACACACAGGAAGGAGCACTCACACCTACACACAGAAAGGAACACCCACACCTACACACAGGAAGGAACACCCACACCTACACACAGGAAGGAACACTCACACCTTCACACAGGAAGGAACACTCACACCAACACACAGGAAGGAACACTCACACCTACACACATAAAGGAACTCTCACACCTACACACAGGAAGGAACACCCACACCTACATACAGGAAGGAACACTCACACCTACACACAAGAAGGAACACTCACACCTACACACAGGAAGGAACACTCACACCTACACACAGGAAGGAACACTCACACCTACACACAGGAAGGAACACTCACACCTACACACAGAAAGGAACACTCACACCTACACACAGGAAGGAACACTCAAAACTACACACAGGAAGGAACACTCACACCTACACACAGGAAGGAACACTCGCACCTACACACAGGAAAGAACACTCACACCTACACACAGGAAGGAACACTCACACCTACACACAGGAAGGAACACCCACATCTACACACAGCAAGGAACACTCACACTTACACACAGGAAGGAACACCCACATCTACACACAGGAAGGAACACTCACACGTACACACAGGAAGGAACACCCACATCTACACACAGGAAGGAACACTCACACCTACACACAGGAAGGAACACCCACATCTACACACAGGAAGGAACACTAACACCTACACAGAGGAAGGAACACCCACATCTACACACAGGAAGGAACACTCACACCTACACACAGGAAGGAACACTCGCACCTACACACAGGAAAGAACACTCACACCTACACACAGGAAGGAACACTCACACCTACACACAGGAAGGAACACCCACATCTACACACAGGAAGGAACACTCACACCTACACACAGGAAGGAACACCCACATCTACACACAGGAAGGAACACTCATACCTACACACAGGAAGGAACAGTCACACCTACACACAGGAAGGAACACTCACACCTACACACTGGAAGGAACACTCACACCTACACACAATAAGGAACACTCACACCTACACACAGGAAGGAACACTCACACCAACACACAGGAAGGAACACTCGCACCTACACACAGGAAAGAACACTCACACCTACACACAGGAAGGAACACTCACACCTACACACAGGAAGGAACACACACACCTACACACAGGAAGGAACACTCACACCTACACACAGGAAGGAACACTCATACCTACACACAGGAAGGAACAGTCACACCTACACACAGGAAGGAACACTCACACCTACACACTGGAAGGAACACTCACACCTACACACAGGAAGGAACACTCACACCTACACACAGGAAGGAACACTCACACCTACACACAGGAAGGAACACTCACACCTACACACAGGAAGGAACACTCACACCTACACACAGGAAGGAACACACACACCTACACACAGGAAGGAACACTCACACCTACACACAGGAAGGAACACTCATACCTACACACAGAAAGGAACAGTCACACCTACACACAGGAAGGAACACTCACACCTACACACTGGAAGGAACACTCACACCTACACACAGGAAGGAACACTCACACCTACACACAGGAAGGAACACTCACACCTACACACAGGAAGGAACACTCACACCTACACACAGGAAGGAACACTCACACCTACACACAGGAAGGAACACTCACACCTACGCACAGGAAGGAACACCCACATCTACACACAGGAAGGAACACTCACACCTACACACAGGAAGGAACACTCACACCTACACACAGGAAGGAACACTCACACCTTCACTCAGGAAGGAACACTCACACCTACACACAGGAAGGAACACTCACACCAACACACATGAAGGAACACTCACACCTACACACAGGAAGGAACACCCACGCCTACATACAGGAAGGAACACTCACACCTACACACAGGAAGGAACACTCACACCTACACACAGGAAGGAACACTCACACCTACACTCAGGAAGGAACATTCACACCTACACACAGGAAGGAACACTCACACCTACACACAGGAAGGAACACTCACACCTACACACGGGAAGGAACACCCACACCTACACACAGGAAGGAACACTCACACCTACACATAGGAAGGAACACTCACACCTACACACAGGAAGGAACACTCACACCTACACACAGGAAGGAACACTCACACTTACACACAGGAAGGAACACCCACACCTACACACAGGAAGGAACACTTACACCTACACACAGGAAGGAACACTCTCACCTACACACAGGAAGGAACACTCACACCTACACACAGGAAGGAACACTCACACCTACACACAGGAAGGAACACTCACACCTACACACAGGAAGGAACACTCACACCTACACACAGGAAGGAACACTCACACCTACACACAGGAAGGAACACTCACACCTACACACAGGAAGGAACACTCACACCTACACTCAGGATGGAACACTCACACCTACACACAGGAAGGAACACTCACACCTACACACAGGAAGGAACACTCACACCTACACACAGGAAGGAACACTCACACCTACACTCAGGAAGGAACACTCACACCTACACACAGGAAGGAACACTCACACCTACACACAGGAAGGAACACTCACACCTACACACAGGAAGGAACACTCACACCTACACACAGGAAGGAACACTCACACCTACACACAGGAAGGAACACTCACACCTACACACAGGAAGGAACACTCACACCTACACACAGGAAGGAACACTCACACCTACACACATGAAGGAACACTCACACCTACACACAGTAAGGAACACTCACACCTACACACAGGAAGGAACACTCACACCTACACACAGGAAGGAACACTCACACATACACACAGGAATGAACACTCACACCTACACACAGGAAGGAACACTCACACCTACACACAGGAAGGAACACTCACACCTACACACAGGAAGGAACACTCACACCTACACACAGGAAGGAACACTCACACCTACACACAGGAAGGATCACTCACACACTACACACAGGAAGGAACACTCACACCTACACACAGGAAGGAACACTCACACCTACACACAGGAAGGAACACTCACACCTACACACAAGGAACACTCACACCTACACACAGGAAGGAACACTCACACCTACACACAGGAAGGAACACTCACACCTACACACAGGAAGGAACACTCACACCTACACACAGGAAGGAACACTCACACCTACACACAGGAAGGAACACTCACACCTACACACAGGAAGGAACACTCACACCTACACACAGGAAGGAACACTCACACCTACACACAGGAAGGAACACTCACACCTACACACAGGAAGGAACACTCACACCTACACACAGGAAGGAACACTCACACCTACACACAGGAAGGAACACTCACACCTACACACAGGAAGGAACACTCACACCTACACACAGGAAGGAACACTCACACCTACACACAGGAAGGAACACTCACACCTACACACAGGAAGGAACACTCACACCTACACACAGGAAGGAACACTCACACCTACACACAGGAAGGAACACTCACACCTACACACAGGAAGGAACACTCACACCTACACACAGGAAGGAACACTCACACCTACACACAGGAAGGAACACTCACACCTACAGGAAGGAACACTCACATCTACACACAGGAAGGAACACTCACAGGAAGGAACACTCACACCTACACACAGGAAGGAACACTCACGCCTACACACAGGAAGGAACACTCACACCTACACACAGGAAGGAACACTCACACCTACACAGGAAGGAACACTCACACCTACACACAGGAAGGAACACTCACACCTACACACAGGAAGGAACACTCACACCTACACACAGGAAGGAACACTCACACCTACACACAGGAAGGAACACTCACACCTACACACAGGAAGGAACACTCACACCTACACACAGGAAGGAACACTCACACCTACACACAGGAAGGAACACTCACACCTACACACAGGAAGGAACACTCACACCTACACACAGGAAGGAACACTCACACCTACACACAGGAAGGAACACTCACACCTACACACAGGAAGGAACACTCACACCTACACACAGGAAGGAACTACACACAGGAAGGAACACTCACACCTACACACAGGAGGGAACACTCACACCTACACACAGGAAGGAACACTCACACCTACACACAGGAAGGAACACTCACACCTACACACAGGAAGGAACACTCACACCTACACACAGGAAGGAACACTCACACCACACAGGAAGGAACACTCACAGGCAGGAACACTCACACCTACACACAGGAAGGGACACTCACACCTACACACAGGAAGGAACACTCACACCTACACACAGGAAGGAACACTCACACCTACACACAGGAAGGAACACCCACACCTACATACAGGAAGGAACACTCACACCTACACACAGGAAGGAACACTCACACCTACACACAGGAAGGAACACTCACACCTACACACAGGAAGGAACACTCACACCTACACACAGGAAGGAACACTCACACCTACACACAGGAAGGAACACTCACACCTACACACAGGAAGGAACACTCACACCTACACACAGGAAGGAACACTCACACCTACACACAGGAAGGAACACTCTCACTGACACACAGGAAGGAACACTCACACCTACACACAGGAAGGAACACTCACACCTACACACAGGAAGGAACACTCACACCTACACACAGGAAGGAACACTCACACCTACACACAGGAAGGAACACTCACACCTACACACAGGAAGGAACACTCACACCTACACACAGGAAGGAACACTCACACCTACACACAGGAAGGAACACTCACACCTACACACAGGAAGGAACACTCACATCTACACACAGGAAGGAACACTCACACCTACACACAGGAAGGAACACTCACACCTACACACACCAAGGAACACTCACACCTACACACAGGAAGGAACACTCACACCTACACACAGGAAGGAACACTCACACCTACACACAGGAAGGAACACTCACACCTACACACAGGAAGGAACACTCACACCTACACACAGGAAGGAACACTCACACCTACACACAGGAAGGAACACTCACACCTACACACAGGAAGGAACACTCACACCTACACACAGGAAGGAACACTCACACCTACACACAGGAAGGAACACTCACACCTACACACAGGAAGGAACACTCACACCTACACACAGGAAGGAACACTCACACCTACACACAGGAAGGAACACTCACACCTACACACAGGAAGGAACACTCACACCTACACACAGGAAGGAACACTCACACCTACACACAGGAAGGAACACTCACACCTACACACAGGAAGGAACACCCACACCTACACACAGGAAGGAACACTCACACCTACACACAGGAAGGAACACTCACACCTACACACAGGAAGGAACACTCACACCTACACACAGGAAGGAACACTCACACCTACACACAGGAAGGAACACTCACACCTACACACAGGAAGGAACACTCACACCTACACACAGGAAGGAACACTCACACCTACACACAGGAAGGAACACTCACACCTACACACAGGAAGGAACACTCACACCTACACACAGGAAGGAACACTCACACCTACACACAGGAAGGAACACTCACACCTACACACAGGAAGGAACACTCACACCTACACACAGGAAGGAACACTCACACCTACACACAGGAAGGAACACTCACACCTACACACAGGAAGGAACACTCACACCTACACACAGGAAGGAACACTCACACCTACACACAGGAAGGAACACTCACACCTACACACAGGAAGGAACACTCACACCTACACACAGGAAGGAACACTCACACCTACACACAGGAAGGAACACTCACACCTACACACAGGAAGGAACACTCACACCTACACACAGGAAGGAACACTCACACCTACACACAGGAAGGAACACTCACACCTACACACAGGAAGGAACACTCACACCTACACACAGGAAGGAACACTCACACCTACACACAGGAAGGAACACTCACACCTACACACAGGAAGGAACACTCACACCTACACACAGGAAGGAACACCCTTTCATGACCATATTCGTAAATTTCTCTATTTAGCAGTTTGACTTCGTTTTTAAATTATTCGTGTTGTGAAATTAATTGAAAACCATTAAAATAAATTATACAGTGTTACGAGCGGTAAACAAGGCAAGATGTCGTTGTTCCAGTGGAAAATAATCTTAATGAATTTTGCCAGTCTTTTGATCTCTGGCAAAGGCTTCTTAACGAATCAAAATGGCAGCCTTTTAAAGTGGAGCACAACAAGTCAAGGTACAATTATCGTCTTCAAAATATTTTCTTTCTTTTTGCACGTTAAGTTCCGACCATTGTGGCCTTGTATCAGAAACATCATTATCTAATGCAACATTGAATTTGATTAACATTTGCCTCACTCTGTTCTCTAATTGTGAGGAAACACGCGAACTCTGTTTTAACTATTGATCAGGTTAATCTAAGTTAGCCGAGTGTACGCTAAATTAATCTAATATCAGTGCATTTAATCCCTACAGATAATGATCAATGTTAACTAGTGTTACCGAAGGCCGGATTAGCCCGTACAATGTACCGCTTTATGCAGACAGAAACTGATATTAAAGCTATGTGAGCATATGGGAGCTGCTACTCGACCCCTGCAACCACAGCCACATATATGTGAGCACAGGCTGGCAGTTACAATATGTGAGCACAGGCTGACAGTTACAATATATGAGCACAGGCTGACAGAGTTACAATACGTGAGCACAGGCTGGCAGTTACAATATGTGAGCACAGGTTGACAGAGTTACAGTATGTGAGCACAGGCTAGCAGTTACAATATGATAACATAGGCTGGCAGTTACAATATGTAAGCACAGGCTGACAGAGTTACAATATGTTAGCACAGGCTAGCAGTTGCAATATGTTAGCACAGGCTGACAGAGTTACAATATGTAAGCACAGGCTGACAGAGTTACAATATGTAAGCACAGGCTGACAGAGTTACAATATGTTAGCACAGGCTGGCAGTTACAATACGTGTCAGTGAATATGATCTAGTAATAGGGAAACTGCTGATAAACACAATGTTAAGAATAAAACACATGCGTCACCACAGACTCCTGACACAGCCTCGTGCTGGAACGCGGAGCCTACATAAACACTGATATCCGATCGCTGGAAAAGATAATTCTGGCGGCTCAGGTTATCATGTAGACGCCACATTTACAACATAACATAACAGGGTGGATTAATAACTTAAATCCTGGTTACTTATTTAACACGCAAAATCCACAGCTAATTCTCAAATTAGCAATGGAAATAAGATTTTTTTTCGACTCAAACCTTCAAATTTCCTTTCCAGAATTTGGGTTACGTTGCCAACTGTTCCAGTTACATTGTGATATTCAGTCTTCAAAAAGTATTATGTTTGAATAAATGGTTTACAAAATGAACAAGGTGATAAATGAGACTTGTACAACATATAAGAATTTTATTCTGAAAACGTTTCGGCATCCGGCGGCTCTTTTCAGTCCGATACAGAGAAGAACGCTGGAAAATGCGTAATAGTTTCAGGTAATCAGTCCCTCAGGCTAGAGTCAATATGTCCATCAGTCAAGATTGATGGACTTTAAACACATCGACTTCAGGCTGAGGGACTAATTGCCTCAAACTCCTCCTCATCTATCCCACCATTCTTCTCTGTATTGGATTGAAGAAGCCACTGGCTGGCAAAACGTTTCCAGAATAATGACACTCAAATATTGGACAAGTGTCTCATTTATCAAGTATCATGTTAAATAAAAGACAAAATCATTCTCAGATGGAATGAAGAGCTCATTACAATGTACATATCATTCTGCTGCAAATAAACAAAATCAGTTTACTCACTTTTATCAGCCTTGGCGTTGCCGGTCTCCTGGCAGATATCTGTACTGTGGGCAGCGTGTGCTGTGCTGTTGATGGTCAACAAACACACAGTAAGCAGCACCAAAACTCTCGTCCACATCCCACTACACCTTGACCGCATCAGCCATTTCGTCCGGTCAACAGGTGCCAGAGTGCTCTTTCGAGAGTACTTGTTTCCTCTGGCAGAACGAGGCACAGTGAGGCGAGTAACAGCGCTGTCACTAACAGGCAGCTTCACACAATTATATGAGCTCTGCTGGGTTTTAAACTTTGTTTCAGAACACTTCGCTGACCCCACAATGTCTGCTCTCATGGATGTTCTAGATATTCCTTGAGTTTTAGGTAAAGAACTAATTGTGATTTTTTCAAATGTTTCACTTTCGATTGTCTTTCGTAATGGGCAGTTACATGTTTTCGTAAAAGGCATTTTGATTATTTGCAGAAAATGACAAAAATTTCCACACAATACACAATACGTTTGCATTTCCTCATAAAAATAGAGTGCAGCATGCTTATTATTGCAATAAGTTGTGAATTCTGAATCTGATCACCAGCTACCAGCTGGTAAATCATACAGATGGTTTCTGGTAAGGCAAATAGCTCAGTCTTTTAGTCTACCATTTACATTTACCATAAAAGATGCCAGATGGAGAAGTATTCCAGGTAAGCTGGAACAAGCCTTGTGAGGTGAAACACTCACTCCTTCCAGGTACGCTGGAACAGAATTGTGAGGTGACACACTCACTCCTTCCAGGTAAGCTGGAACAAGCCTTGTGAGGTGACACAGTCACTCCTTCCAGGTAAGCTGGAACAAGCCTTGTGAGGTGAAACACTCACTCCTTCCAGGTACGCTGGAACAGAATTGTGAGGTGACACACTCACTCCTTCCAGGTAAGCTGGAACAAGCCTTGTGAGGTGACACAGTCACTCCTTCCAGGTACGCTGGAACAAGAATTATGAGGTGAAACACTCCTTCCAGGTACGCTGGAACAAGCCTTATGAGGTGAAACACTCACTCGTTCCAGGTGAGCTGGAACAAGTCTAATGAGGTCACTCCTCCCACGGAGTCAGGATGTTGAACACAGGCGATCCCGAATTTCCATGGAGCTGCGCAAGTATCTCAACACTTGTATGTAGGACGTGGTGCTAGCTGGTCGTGAGTAAACTATATGTGATCTAATGGGTGAAGTCTCTGCATTGATGTCAGGTATCGTGTGGGTGGGACCGCTGTCAGGTATCGTGTGGGTGGGACCGCTGCCAGGTATCGTGTGGGTGGGACCGCTGCCAGGTATCGTGTGGGTGGGACCGCTGCCAGGTATCGTGTGGGTGGGACCGCTGCCAGGTATCGTGTGGGTGGGACTGCTGTCAGGTCTCGTGTGGTGGAACTGTTCGTTGTTTGACACACCGTTACTTCAATTAATCTTGCTAACATTAATCACTGGGTTTCACAATTAAAATGTCAATATAAAGACTCAATGCAAGACATTCATGCTTCAGTTTGAGATAATAACAAAGCATAAAACTCGTCCACTTGTTACTATAGGTGAGTGAGATTGTTTCAAGAAATAATATAACTCTAATTGTATTTTATCTAATAATTCAGATCAACCAACTCTTGTCGGACAAAGTATTTAAATATTCATTGTTCCAGAGTCAGAGTCAACCTTCAGTATTACAACAACATTGACAAAGACAGTCTTTCAGTATTAATTATCATTAAGATTTAAATATTTGCAATCTTAGGTGGACATGTCGGGAGTTTTCAGCTTAAAACTGATCAAATTATTTTATGGCAAATGCTTCAGGAATTTAAACATTTATCAAAACACGATTTTAGCGAGAAAGGTAAATATTTTTTTGAGATTTTCTCTCACACTATAAACATGAGAGACGACACCAGGAAGAACTGCTGAGTGGGAAGTGTCTTCTGTTCTTCCATATACTCAGTAACATTGGCCAAGTTGACTTATTTTGCTATACTTCACAAGTTTAAGTTTTAAAGTCGGGACTTGTGCCACCTCTTGTGTTTACCATTATTAATACAGACTCATGTTTTGCTGTATTTTCTTTACGAATTTATAAATAAAAAATCTTGATGTACCGAAAGAATATTTTTCAGATAGTTTATAACACTTTTGCATTGAATTAGCAACATGCATGAAGATAATTTATTTCTAATGTTTAATTTAGAGAAGCGACGCTAATAAACTCTTTTATTCCACTTAATACCATCTTTCTTCGGTATTTTCATTTACACCTTCTGCATTGCTGTGGCTCGAGAATAAATTAATTTTTTCTTGTGACTGCGGCTCAGAGACGAGGATCTTGAGTGGTCCAGAAAGATTGAAATTACCCAGAGGAAGGAGTTATGGATTGCAGGTGGAAGGAAGATCATCAACCTTCCTGGTACGACATTTGCGAAAATCCGTCATTTGTGTTAATTCTTCCTTCATGAGTGATACGAACTCTGCTTTACATTTAGGAAGTTGCTGAGACGACGGAGTATCAGGGTCGATATGTCAGCTTGCATCAGAGATGCTGAGACGACGGAGTATCAGGGTCGATATGTCAGCTTGCTTCAGAGATGCTGAGACGACGGAGAATCAGGGTCGATATGTCAGCTTGCATCAGAGATGCTGAGACGACGGAGTATCAGGGTCGATATGTCAACTTGCCTCGGAGATGCTGAGACGACGGAGTATCAGGGTCGATATGTCAGCTTGCTTCAGAGATGCTGAGACGACGGAGTATCAGGGTCGATATGTCAGCTTGCTTCAGAGATGCTGAGACGACGGAGTATCAGGGTCGATATGTCAACTTGCATCGGAGATGCTGAGACGACGGAGTATCAGGGTCGATATGTCAACTTGCATCGGAGATGCTGAGACGACGGAGTATCAGGGTCGATATGTCAGCTTGCTTCAGAGATGCTGAGACGACGGAGTATCAGGGTCGATATGTCAGCTTGCTTCAGAGATGCTGAGACGACGGAGTATCAGGGTCGATATGTCAGCTTGCTTCAGAGATGCTGAGACGACGGAGTATCAGGGTCGATATGTCAGCTTGCTTCAGAGATGCTGAGACGACGGAGTATCAGGGTCGATATGTCAGCTTGCATCAGAGATGCTGAGACGACGGAGTATCAGGGTCGATATGTCAGCTTGCTTCAGAGATGCTGAGAGGACGTTAGAACATCTCATAAAGTATGGGATACACTGACCCGTCCTGACTGAGAAAATCCTTCAGCAATCAACGGTGATGACATCTGTAAAAGGAAAGAACCTAATTAAGACATCTTCCATAACCTGCATATCATGTTTCTATAAGATACCTAAATTATTGCTTAGTGTCATACCTTCCGTCTAGAGAATGTAGATGTAGTGGAAGTGAACAATACTAATAATAATAATGAAGTCTGATAAATAAGCAAAGGGTTTTCTAGATTACAGTTTTGGAGTTAACGTTAAGCCAAGGAAAAACGTGTGAAAGATATGTAAATAATGAAATTCGTTAATATTTGGATTGTTCACCTTACCTGGAGTATACCAGGAGAGAGTTTCGGGGGTCAACGCCCCCACGGCTCGGTCTGAGACCAGGCCTCGTGGTGGATCAGGGTCTGATCAACCAGGGACTTCAACCGTTTCCAGTAATTTACGTGCCTTATTATACTCATGTGTGCCGTGAAAGTTCTTTGTATACTCTTCAGGTCTGCAATTTCGCCAGTCTTGAAAGGGGCCGTTAGTGTACAGTGGTATTCCAGTCTAGAGAGAAGCGATTTGATGAGAATCATCATGGGCTTGGAGTCCCTAGTTTTGAAAGTTCTCATTAACCATCCTATCATTTTCCTAGCAGATGAGGTAGATACATTGTTGTGGGCTTTGAAGGCGAGATCCTCTGACATTATCACTCCCAGGTCCTTTACTTTAATTTCTCGCATTACTGTATGGTTAGAATTTGTTGTATACCTTGATATAGTTTTAATTTCCTCAAGTTTTCCATATCTGAGTCGTTGAAATTTCTCCTCGTTGAACATCACAATGTTTTGAGTGGCCCATTTGAAGATTTGGTTGATGTCCGCTTGGAGTCTCACAGTGTTTTCGATCCGGGTGTCATCCGCAAAGGACGACACTAAACTATGGCTTACATCTCTGTCTATGTCAGATATAAGGATGAGGAATAGGATAGGAGCGAGTACTGTGCCTTGTGGAACTGAGCTGTTTATCGTAGCTGCCTCAGACTTTGTTTACTATTACTCTGAGCAAAGCTCAGACCTCTGCAACACAAATGTCCTCAAAGATTTGTTAAGTTATACCATGAATTAAGGAAAGATCCTGGACTTCACCTTACGAAACAGACAAAGCAAATACGATAGTAATTATGGACAAGGTAGATTATAGTGGAAAAATGAACATGATATTAGAAGACGGGGGAACTTACGTGCTCATGAAGAACCGAAAACTGATGCTTCACGGTGATTGCTCGCTGTTATTGATGGTCTACGGTGATTGAAATGCAGGTAATGTTACCTGCGTTGCCTTGCGCACCTCTATATCTCCCAGTCGCACTTGAAATGCTGCTTGATTCCAGTGACAGATCCAATGCCTTCCTAAAAATAGATCTTATGAGAGCCTCATATGTACTGAGTGTTGGGTTGTCGAAGTAGGGTGTGCACCTCAAGAAGTAAGTTAGTCTTGGCAGAGTTAGACACCTTGTGAGGAGATACACGGTGTCTTAGGCATCCAGATAGATCACTTATTTCTCTCCTCCACCCTCTTCGGGTCATTTGTCCTTGAGGACTGTGTCGCCGGTCTGATGACCCGGCGGTGCTCTCATGAGAACAGCATTGGTAGCTGAGGCTTCAGGAAAGATTGTTTGCACAGCTGTAATTATTTCCTGGTTGGTTGAGATGTCACACTTTGAAGAATAGAGGATGAATCCCATAGTTTCTCCCTGTGACTTCACCAGCTGTAGATCCTCTAGCAGGGACTCTTCCGTACCTGCCAGAGTTAGATTTTTTTAGATTTTGCCACCTTATTTTCATTAATAAGATATCTTGACATGTCACATTGGTTATTATACTGTCTGTCTCTGTATTCCTCAATAAGTGGACAATTAAGCACATAGTGTTCAAGAGAGTGACCATATGCCTGATCACATCAAGGTACCAGATATTAAATTCTCTTTGCAAGCAAGAAGTGAGTTCTCTTGCCACCATGCTTCAGAGGAATGGAACCAGTTAATATTTCCTGCCAGACACCCTTTACTGAAGTGATTTCATTCTCGTCAAATTAAAGAATTAATTTTTTGCTGTAACCAACTGAAATGAAGGAAAAAAACTAGGAAACTGCTCCCTAGCAGCTGATAAGATCACATCTTTCCATCAGGATAAAAGCATTACTAAAGTCTAGTCTTGTCTTCTGGTAAGTCACTGATGTAAGTCCATATTGCATGAGCTCCTGCCTCACTGCGTTGTGAGACCCAAAGCCCCATTGGTTTAGCTGAAGCAAGCATTATGAAGGATAAACGGTGTGTTTGAGACATAATGGTGTAGTAACTGCCTCGCTTGTGTGCCACACTCGTCAACTGACATTATTTTATGGTTCATTTCTTGAGATATTTTGTTGGTAATATCTTGAGTGTAGGTGAAGGGATCCCGGAAAGAATCTTTTAATCCTCTTTCTGTGACAAAACTTAAGCGAAGTTTAATGATTCGAGGTTCCTTTCTTATTACCCAAAGATACGGTGTTTTCTTTAGTATTCGTAAAAACGAAATGAATTGTGCGCACACAAATACAGTAAGGAATTGTTCAATACTTTGTATACGGTGTACGTCAGGCCCATACTGGAGTATGCAGCATGAGTTTGGAACCCACACCTGGTCAAGCACGTCAAGAAATTAGAGAAAGTGCAAAGGTTTGCAACAAGACTAGTCCCAGAGTTAAGGGAAATGCCCTACTAAGAAAGGTTAAGGGAAATTGGCCTGACGACACTGGAGGACACGAGGGTTAGCAGAGACATGATAACGACATATAAAATACTGCGAGGAATTGACAAGCTGGACAGACATGATGTTCCAGAGATGGGACAGAAACAAGAGGTCACAGTTGGAAGTTAAAGACTACTGTGAGTCAAAGCGATGTTAGGAAGTATTTCTTCAGTCACAGAGTTGTCAGGAAGTGGAATAGTCTGGAAAGTGACGTAGAGGAGGCAGGAACCATACATAACTCTAAGACGAGGTTTGATAAAGTTCATGGAGCAGTCAGAGAGACGACCTAGTAGCGATCAGTGAAGAGGTGGGGCCAGGAGTTATGAATCTACCTCTGCAACCACAATAAGGTGAGTACACCCGCACACACACACACGCACACACACACACACACACACACACACACACACACACTGGTGCGCCCTGCAGTTCCAGACAATAACAGTGCTCCCTGCATTTATTATTTTATTGACAGTCCTGAGAGTTCGTCAGCCGTCATGGCGGGTGACAATGTCAATAAACAATCTTAGAAGCATATGACAACGTACTCAAATCCTCACAAGTTAATTTCAGAGTCCAGGTTTAGCTAAAACCTATGACGGGCAACCTCAGCCTAGTGTCTCAGACATCTGGTGTTGCCTGAGAACCCTTGTAAACATTTCAGTAACACAAGGTTGTGTGTATAAAACAGGGAAATAAGTGCGAATATCTGGACAGTGATTATATTAGCCTAAAATAAAGAATTAATAAGGTAAAAGTATACAGATATTCAGCTCATACATTTGACAGTGCCAGGAAACACTCGTAATGTTGGTTGTTACTTCAAGATAAGCAAAAACAATGTCATTATCTGCTTAGTAAAGTATTAATTTCTTAACATTGTTGGTCTTAGTGCAGTGGTAAAACTGAAATGTGAGTGAACTGAGAGGGTAGACATCGGGAGGGTAGACAACAAGACATGAGGAGGGTAGACCACAAGACATGAGGAGGGTAGACCACAAGACATGAGGAGGGTAGACCACAAGACATCGGGAGGGTAGACCACAAGACATGAGGAGGGTAGACCACAAGACATCGGGAGGGTAGACCACAAGACATGAGGAGGGTAGACCACAAGACATCGGGAGGGTAGACCACAAGACATGAGGAGGGTAGACCACAAGACATCATGATGGTAGACCACAAGACATGAGGAGGGTAGACCACAAGACATGAGGAGGGTAGACCACAAGACATCGGGAGGGTAGACCACAAGACATGAGGAGGGTAGACCACAAGACATCATGATGGTAGACCACAAGACATGAGGAGGGTAGACCACAAGACATCATGATGGTAGACCACAAGACATGAGGAGGGTAGACCACAAGACATCGGGAGGGTAGACCACAAGACATGAGGAGGGTAGACCACAAGACATCATGATGGTAGACCACAAGACATGAGGAGGGTAGACCACAAGACATCATGATGGTAGACCACAAGACATGAGGAGGGTAGACCACAAGACATGAGGAGGGTAGACCACAAGACATCATGATGGTAGACCACAAGACATGAGGAGGGTAGACCACAAGATATGAGGAGGGTAGACCACAAGACAACGGGAGGGTAGACCACAAGACATGAGGAGGGTAGACCACAAGACATCATGATGGTAGACCACGAGACATCAGGAGGGTAGACCACAAGACATGAGGAGGGTAGACCACAAGACAACGGGAGGGTAGATCACAAGACATCGGGAGGGTAGACCACAAGACATCGGGAGGGTAGACCACAAGACATCATGATGGTAGACCACAAGACATCGGGAGGGTAGACAACAAGACATGAGGAGGGTAGACCACAAGACATCATGATGGTAGACCACAAGACATCGGGAGGGTAGACCACAAGACATCAGGAGGGTAGACCACAAGACATCGGGAGGGTAGACCACAAGACATCATGATGGTAGACCACAAGACATCGGGAGGGTAGACCACAAGACATCATGATGGTAGACCACAAGACATCGGGAGGGTAGACAACAAGACATGAGGAGGGTAGACCACAAGACATCCGGAGGGTAGACCACAAGACAACGGGAGGGTAGACCACAAGACAACGGGAGGGTAGACCACAAGACAACGGGAGGGTAGATCACAAGACATCAGGAGGGTAGACCACAAGACATCAGGAGGGTAGATCACAAGACATCATGATGGTAGACCACAAGACATCGCGAGGGTAGACCACAAGACATCAGGAGGGTAGACCACAAGACATCGGGAGGGTAGACCACAAGACATCATGATGGTAGATCACAAGACATCGGGAGGGGAGACCACAAGACATCCGGAGGGTAGACCACAAGACATGAGGAGGGTAGACCACAAGACATCGGGAGGGTAGACCACAAGGAATCGGAAGGGTAGACCACAAGGAATCGGAAGGGTAGACCACAAGATATCATGATGGTAGACCACAAGACATCGGGAGGGTAGACCACAAGACATCAGGAGAGTAGACCACAAGACATCAGGAGAGTAGACCACAAGGCATCAGAAGGGTAGACCACAACACATGAGGAGGGTAGATCACAAAACATCAGGAGGGTAGACTACAAGGCAACAGGATGGTAGACCACAAGACATCAGAAGGGTAGACCACAAGACATCGGGAGGGTAGACCACAAAACATCAGGAGGGTAGACCACAAGACATCGGGAGGGTAGATCACAAGACATCAGGAGGGTAGACCACAAGACATCGGGAGAGTAGACCACAAGACATCGGGAGGGTAGACCACAAGACAACAGGAGGGTAGACCCCAAGACATGACTAGGGTAGACTACAAGACATGAGGAGGGTAGACCACAAGACATCAGGAAGGCAGACAACAAGACATCAAGAGGGTAGACCACAAGACATCAAAATGGTAGACCACAAGACATCAGGATGGTAGACCACAAGACATCGGGAGGGTAGACTAGAAAACATCAGGAGGGTAGACTACAAGACATCAAGTTCGTAGACCACAAGACATCAGGATCGTAGACCACAAGACATCAGGATGGTAGACTATAAGACATCAGGAGGGTAGACTACAACACATGAGGAGGGTAGACCATAAGACATCAAGGGGGTAGACCACAAGATTTCAGGAGGGTAGACCACAAGATATCAGGAGGGTAGATCGCAAGACATCATGAGGGTAGACTACAACACATCAGGAGGTTAGACCACATGACATCAGGAGGGTAGACCACAAGACATTTGGTGGGTAGACTACAAGGCATCAGGAGGGTAGACCACAAGACATCTGGAGGGTAGATCACAAGACATCAGGAGGGTAGACTACAAAACATCAGTATGGTAGACCACAGGACATCAGAAGGGTAGACCACAAGACATCAGGAGTGTAGACTGCAAGACATCAGGAGGGCAGACCACAAGACATCAGGAGGGAAGATTACAAGACATCTGGAGTGTAGACCACAAGACATCAGGAGGGTAGACCACATCAGAAGTGTAGACCAAAACACATCAGGAGAGTAGACCACAAGACATCAGGAAGGTAAACCACAAGACATCTGGAGGGTAGACCACAACACATCAGGAGGGTAGACTACAAGACATCAGGAGGGTAGACCACATCAGAAGTGTATACCACAACACATCAGGAGGGTAGACTAGAAGACATCAGGAGGATAGACTACAAGACATCAGGAGGGTAGACCACATCAGAAGTGTATACCACAACACATCAGGAGGGTAGACTAGAAGACATCAGGAGGGTAGACCACATCAGAAGGGTAGACCACATCAGAAGTGTAGACCACAAGACATCAGGAGGGTAGACTACAAGACATCAGAGTAGACCTGCAGTTCACTAACACCAAGTGTACGATGCTCACGTCTCTAGAAGGAAACTGGTCAACTGTTCTGGCTTCTGTTAGTGCCTTGTTTTTAGCCTGACGTCAGAGGTTTGTTTATACCTTTAAGTAGCAGGTAATTAGGCATGGAAAACTCTGTCTGAATGTATTTAGTGGTTATTAGCACAATTTCTGAACTACACGAGCAGTTGGTGTTTGTGTCTACAGGTGTTATAAAACTCTCGTTGTGTACCAAGGTAATATAATATTATTGCTAACATATAATAGTTAAGAACAGTAGAGAAAGTCATTTAAAAGTTGCGCAGCAGTAGTGGTGAATTATGAGGTACAAGGAGCAGCCTGAGGAATAATAACACGCTCACAATGCCCACGCCTGAAACACACACACACACACACACACACACACACACACACACACACACACACACACAGGAGCTCGGACTCGACCCCCGCAACCTCAACTAGGTGAGTACACACACAAAGTGGTAATTGCAGTGATGTATAACCCACCACAGAACAGCAGGAGGCCAAGGCAAGAGTACGACGAGAGCAATAGAGCGATGGTTGACACACTGGCTGCAGTGGCCAGAAGAGCTCATGCATGCAGGGCAAAGCTCCTGATCATGGGTGACTTTAACCACAAGGAGATCGATTGGGAGAACTTGGAGCCACATGGAGGCCAAGATACATGGAGGGCTAAGATGATGGAGGTGGTACTGGAAAACTTCATGACCCACACGTAAGGGACACTACAAGAGAGAGAGGAGACGATGAACCAGCAATACTGGACCTAGTATTCACCATGAGTAGTGCAGATACTGAGGACATCACATATGAAAGACCCGTTGGGGCCAGTGATCATGTGGTTTTTAAGCTTCGAATACACAGTAGAGCTACAAGAGGAGGGGGAAGCAGGAAGGCCAGGCCAAATGAAGCCAAACTACAAGAAAGGGGACTACACAGGAATGAGGAACTTCCTGAACGGGGTTCATTGGGACAGAGAACTAGAAGGGAAGCCAGTTAATGAGATAATGGAATATGTAACAACCATGTGCAAGGAGGCTGAGGAGTGGTTTGTACCCAAGGGTAACAGGAATAATGAAAAAGCCAGGATGAGCCCATGGTTCACCCAAAGGTGCAGGGAGGCAAAAACCAAGTGTGCTAGGGAATGGAAGAAATATAGAAGGCAAAGGACCCAGGAGAATATGGAGAGCAGTCATAGAGCCAGAAATGAATATGCACAGATAAGAAGGGAGGCCCAACGACAATGTGAAAACGACATAGCAGCGAAAGCCAAATCTGACCCGAAGCTGTTATACAGCCACATCAGGAGGAGAACAACAGTCAAGGACCAGGTAATCAGGCTAAGGAAAGAAGTAGGAGAGACAACAAGAAATAACCATGAAGTATGTGAGGAACTCAACAAGAGTTTCAAAGAAGTGTTCACAGAGGAGACAGAAGGGGCTCCAGAAAGACGGAGAGGTGGGGTACACCACCAAGTGCTGGACACAGTACACACAACCGAGGAAGAAGTGACGAGGCTTCTGAGTGAGCTAGATACCTCGAAGGCAATGGGGCCGGATAACATCTCTCCATGGGTGCTGAGAGAGGGAGCAGAGGCACTATGTGTACCCCTAACAACAATATTCAATACATCTATCGAAACAAGGAGATTGCCTGAGGCATGGAAGACAGCAAATGTAGTTCCAATCTTTAAAAAAGGAAACAGACATGAAGCACTAAATTACAGACCAGTGTCACTGACATGTATAGTATACAAAGTCATGGAGAAGATTATCAAGAGAAGAGTGGTGGAACATCTAGAAAGGAATGATCTCATCAACAGCAGCCAACATGGTTTCAGGGATGGGAAATCCTGTCACAAACCTACTGGAGTTCTATGACATGGTGACAGCAGTAAGACAAGAGAGAGAGGGATGGGTGGATTGCATTTTCTTGGACTGCAAGAAGGCGTTTGACACAGTTCCACACAAGAGATTAGTGAAAAAACTGGAGGACCAAGCAGGGGTAACAGGGAAGGCACTATAATGGATCAGGGAATTCTTATCAGGAAGATAGCAGCGAGTCATGGTATGTGACGAGGTGTCAGAGTGGGCACCTGTGACCAGCGGGGTCCCACAGGGGTCAGTCCTAGGACCAGTGCTGTTTCTGGTATTTGTGAACGACATGACGGAAGGAATAGACTCTGAGGTGTCCCTGTTTGCAGATGACGTGAAGTTGATGAGAAGAATTCATTCAATCGAAGACCAGGCAGAACTACAAAGGGATCTGGACAGGCTGCAGACCTGGTCCAGCAATTGGCTCCTGGAGTTGAACCCCACCAAGTGCAAAGTCATGAAGATTGGGGAAGGACAAAGAAGACTGCAGACAAAATACAGTCTAGGAGGCCAGAGGCTACAAACCTCACTCAAGGAAAAAGATCTTGGGGTGAGTATAACACCAGGCACATCTCCTGAAGTGCACATCAACCAAATAACTGTTGCAGCATATGGGCGCCTGGCAAACCTCAGAACAGCATTCCGACATCTCAATAAGGAATTGTTCAGGACCCTGTACACCGTGTACGTTAGGCCCATATTGGAGTATGCGGCACCAGTTTGGAACCCACACCTAGCCAAGCACATAAAGAAACTAGAGAAAGTGCAAAGGTTTGCAACAAGATTAGTCCCAGAGCTAAGAGGTATGTCCTACGAGGAGAAGTTAAAGGAAATCAACCTGACGACACTGCAGGACAGAAGAGATAAAGGGGACATGATAACGACATACAAAATACTGAGAGGAATTGACAAGGTGGACAAAGACATGATGTTCCAGAGATGGGACACAGCAACATGGGGACACAGTTGGAAGTTGAAGACACAGATGAATCACAAGGATGTTAGGAAGTATTTCTTCAGCCACAGAGTAGTCAGGAAGTGGAATAGTTTGGGAAGCGATGTAGTGGAGGCAGGATCCATACATAGCTTTAAGCAGAGGTATGATAAGGCTCAGGGTTCAGGGAGAGTGACCTAGTAGCGACCAGTGAAGAGGCGGGGCCAGGAGCTTGGACTCGACCCCTGCAACCTCAACTAGGTGAGTACAACTAGGTGAGTACACACACACACATACACACATACACGTTAGGCCTATATTGGAGCATGCAGCACCAGTTTGGAACCCACACCTAGCCAAGCACGTAAAGAAACTAGAGAAAGTGCAAAGGTTTGCAACAAGACAAGTCCCGGAGCTAAGAGGCATGTCCTACGAGGAGTGGTTAAGGGAGCTCGACCTGACGACACTGGAGGACAGGAGAGATAGGGGGGATATGATAATGGTATATAACATACTGAGAGGAATCGACAAGGTGGACAGAGACAGGACGTTCCAGAGACGGGACACAGAAACAAGAGGTCATAATTGGAAATTGAAGACTCCTATGAGTCAAAGGATGTTAGGAAGTATTTCTTCAGTCACAGAGTTGTCAGGAAATGGAACAGCCTAGAAAGTGACGTAGTGGAGGCAGGAACCATACATAGTTTTAAGACGAGGTTTGATAAAACTCATGGAGCAGGAAGAAAGAGGACCTAGTAGCCACCAGTGAAGAGGCGGGGCCAGGAGCTATGACTCGAACCCTGCAACCACAAATAGGTGAGTACACAGACACACACACACACACACACACACAGTGCTGTGTAGGAGTAGGTGTAGGTGAGGGAATACACACACACTGCAGCAGCTGCTACAACAAATACGCCTCTGAAAAATCTAAGGTTAGCGTTCAGCAACTTAAGCATGGAGTCATTCCCAACATTAGACGACACATATCAAGTCATATTGGAGTATGCAGCACCAGTGCTGAACCTACATCCGATCAAACATGCCAGATGTTGCGACCCCTGAATGGGTCACAATGTATATAATGTATATTACCTTTTCATTTAATTTTATATTGCTTATATTTGCGATAATAGCTAAATCGTAAATATATTGCTTTATATTATTATTATTTGACTTAGCTACTTTTATTAGGTAGGATATAATGTATATATATTATTCAGTGCTCATAGTTCAAGTCTTGATTGTCTAACTACTGTAATTATCGCTCGTTGCTAGTTTCCCTCCCGGCTTCTGTGTAGTTGGGCAGCAACAGTTCACAGAGCTATCACGTGATAGAGGGGGGGGGAAGTGTTCACACCTCGCCTGGAGTAGACAGTCTGGGCTAGACTCTCTTGGTGGTTGGACGTATTCCTGACAAGACGTGCCTAACTCTCCCTTATTGGCTCTTGTTGGAAGATCGTCTCTGTCGCTTTCATGCTGTAGGTTCTGTAGAAATCTGTTCACAGAGCATTGTCTAGACTTAGTGATTTTCAACGTTGTACTGAGGTGGTGTATCTCATAGACACTTTGAGCAACTCAGGTCCTGAGCTGTAGCTTCTGACCTAATTTGTACTGGTATGTGTGTACTGTCACATTCGGGGATTTTCTTATGCTGAACTTAGATTCAGTAGTATGGGAGTTTTGTGACTTTTGTGGAGGATCTGCTGATGGTCCCTACTTAGTGTTGTTATATTATCTCCTTGTTCCTGATTCTGTGTCGCTGTTGCTTGTTATATTGCTGTTTGGCTTATCAGTCGTTTTATTGGTCAAGCAAGCTGTTCTGATTGCCTGGTGGTCAAGAAGTTAGTTAATGCGAGGACTTAGTCACTAGTTAAGTCTAGTTGAACTACTTAGAGCACTTACACACATGCACACAAACTTACTTGTACATATTTGTAATATCTTATTAAATGTTAATGTACCAGACGGTACTTAAGACATAAAAATGTGATATGTGCCTTCAGCACAATATTTCTGTACACGAGAGAAGTGATTATTATAATTTTGATTACTTTGATAAATTTAATTTGATAATATACTCCTAGACAATTTTGTTATTAATAAACTTATTAAATTTTAATTTCTTTAGTTAGTAACCTACTAATTGCAATCTTGAAGCACTAATAACTCTTATTGAATTCTAATGGATAATTGGACCAGGATACTACTACTTGTTACGAAAACCCAGTAACAGGCTGGATGCTAGAAGGGCAGTCCTTTCTAGTATTCACTGGAGTTCTCTAAGCTTATTAGAAATCGCGTTTTTTTGTAACACCAGAAAATAGGAGAAATCAGAGAAGTTTGTGTCAGGACTAAACCCTGGCGCTAGGTTGTGTTATTAGGAGAGAGTCAGGATCCCAAACCTGTTGACATTAGAGAAAAGAAGGACTCTGAGCGATATGATAATAATATGCAAAATACTGAGGAATTGATAGTGTTGGCAGAGATATATTGTTCGAGAGGAGGGAAAAAGAAACACAAGGGCACAGCTGAAAGTTGAAAATACGGATGAATCACAAGGATGTTAGGAAGTGGACTGGTAGAGGCAGTTTTCAGAAGAGGTGCAATACGGCTTTCGAAATAAAGAAAGAGTTAACCTAGTAACAGCCGGCGAAGAAGCGAGGCCAGGAGCTGAGATTCCACCCTGTAACCACATATAATTATGTGAGTACATATAGGTAAGTGTACAAAGAGAGAGACAGAGAGAGAGACACAGAGAGAGACAGACAGACGGAACAAACGTGTTAGCGGACACCGGCGTAAGAAGACAGGGGAGTAAATGATCAATGCAAGGTGACTGATCAAGAGTTACTTAACCACAAGGCAGTAAAGTGGGAGAATCAGACATAAAACTAGAGAGACGTAGGGATAATCCAACAAGGTTGAACTTGATATTTTTAAGTGAGTGTTTGAATAGTAAATATAACATGAGAGACCCATTGGTACTACCAACAACACAGTACACAGTTTCGAATATCTTTTGCAAGTGAACGAGCGCACACACACGAACGCTCACGCACAGACACACGCGCAAGCACGCACACACACACGTGGTAATGCTTTGCTTACAGTGTTGGAGGGAGACAGTGAGGTTCAAAGAGGCAAAAGATAAGCGTGGAGGAGCACACAGAAAAATTATAAAAAAATAAGAAGGCAGCAGAAGAATCAGTAAAGGAAAATTGATGACAAGAAGAAATATTAAAGTGTTATAACATGGAAAACCAAATCTAACGAGAGAAGATAACAGTAAAGAACCAGGTAACAAGGGGAGATAACAGTAAAGAACCAGGTAACACGGGGAGATAACAGTAAAGAACCAGGTAACAAGGGGAGATAACAGTAAAGAACCAGGTAACAAGGGGAGATAACAGTAAAGAACCAGGTAACAAGGGGAGATAACAGTAAAGAACCAGGTAACAAGGGGAGATAACAGTAAAGAACCAGGTAACAAGGGGAGATAACAGTAAAGAACCAGGTAACAAGGGGAGATAACAGTAAAGAACCAGGTAACAAGGGGAGATAACAGTAAAGAACCAGGTAACAAGGGAAGATAGCAGTAAAGAACCAGGTAACAAGGGGAGATAACAGTAAAGAACCAGGTAACAAGGGGAGATAACAGTAAAGAACCAGGTAACAAGGGGAGATAACAGTAAAGAGCCAGGTAACAAGGGGAGATAACAGTAAAGAACCAGGTAACAAGGTGAGATAACAGTAAAGAACCAGGTAACAAGGGGAGATAACAGTAAAGAACCAGGTAACAAGGGGAGATAACAGTAAAGAACCAGGTAACAAGGGGAGATAACAGTAAAGAACCAGGTAACAAGGGGAGATAACAGTAAAGAAATAGGTAACAAGGGGAGATAACAGTAAAGAACCAGGTAACAAGGGGAGATAAAAGTAAAGAACCATGTAACAAGGGGAGATAACAGTAAAGAACCAGGTAACAAGGGGAGATAACAGTAAAGAACCAGGTAACAAGGGGAGATAACAGTAAAGAACCAGGTAACAAGGGGAGATAACAGTAAAGAACCAGGTAACAAGGGGAGATAACAGTAAAGAACCAGGTAACAAGGGGAGATAACAGTAAAGAACCAGGTAACAAAAGGGGGGGAGATAACAGTAAAGAACCAGGTAACAAGGGAAGATAACAGTAAAGAACCAGGTAACAGTAAAGAACCAGGGGAGATAGAAAGAACCAGGTAACACTAAAGAACCAGGTAACAAGGGGAGATAACAGTAAAGAACCAGGTAACAAGGGGAGATAACAGTAAAGAACCAGGTAACAAGGGAAGATAACAGTAAAGAACCAGGTAACAAGGGGAGATAACAGTAAAGAACCAGGTAACAAGGGGAGATAACAGAAAGAACCAGGTAACAAGGGGAGATAACAGTAAAGAACCAGGTAACAAGGGGAGATAACAGGTAACAAGGGGAACAGTAAAGAACCAGGTAACAAGGGGAGATAACAGTAAAGAACCAGGTAACAAGGGGAGATAACAGTAAAGAACCAGGTAACAAGGGGAGATAACAGTAAAGAACCAGGTAACAAGGGGAGATAACAGTAAAGAACCAGGTAACAAGGGGAGATAACAGTAAAGAACCAGGTAACAAGGGGAGATAACAGTAAAGAACCAGGTAACAAGGGGAGATAACAGTAAAGAACCAGGTAACAAGGGGAGATAACAGTAAAGAACCAGGTAACAAGGGAGATAACAGTAAAGAACCAGGTAACAAGGGGAGATAACAGTAAAGAACCAGGTAACAAGGGGAGATAACAGTAAAGAACCAGGTAACAAGGGGAGATAACAGTAAAGAACCAGGTAACAAGGGGAGATAACAGTAAAGAACCAGGTAACAAGGGGAGATAACAGTAAAGAACCAGGTAACAAGGGGAGATAACAGTAAAGAACCAGGTAACAAGGGGAGATAACAGTAAAGAACCAGGTAACAAGGGGAGATAACAGTAAAGAACCAGGTAACAAGGGGAGATAACAGTAAAGAACCAGGTAACAAGGGGAGATAACAGTAAAGAACCAGGTAACAAGGGGAGATAACAGTAAAGAACCAGGTAACAAGGGGAGATAACAGTAAAGAACCAGATAACAAGGGGAGATAACAGTAAAGAACCAGGTGACAACGGGAAATAACAGTAAAGAACCAGGTAACAAAAGGAGATAACAGTAAAGAACCAGGTAACAAGAAGAGATAACAGTAAAGAACCAGGTAACACGGGGAGATAACAGTAAAGAACCAGGTAACAAGGGGGGATAGCAGTAAAGAACCAGGTAACAAGGGGAGATAACAGTAAAGAACCAGGTAACAAGGGGAGATAACAGTAAAGAACCAGATAACAAGAGGAGATAACAGTAAAGAACCAGGTAACAAGGGAGGATAGCAGTAAAGAACCAGGTAACAAGGGGAGATAACAGTAAAGAACCAGGTAACAAGGGGAGATAACAGTAAAGAACCAGGTAACAAGAGGAGATAACAGTAAAGAACCAGGTAACAAGGGGAGATAACAGTAAAGAACCAGATAACAAGGGGAGATAACAGTAAATAACCAGGTAACAAGGGGCGATAACAGTAAAGAACCAGGTAACAAGAGGAGATAACAGTAAAGAACAAGGTAACAAGGGGAGATAACAGTAAAGAACCAGATAACAAGGGGAGATAACAGTAAAGAACCAGGTAACAAGAGGAGATAACAGTAAAGAACCAGGTAACAAGGGGAGATAACAGTAAAGAACCAGGCAACAAGGGGAGATAACAGTAAAGAACCAGGTAACAAGGGGCGATAACAGTAAAGAACCAGGTAACAAGAGGAGATAACAGTAAAGAACCATGTAACAAGGGGAGATAACAGTAAAGAACCAGGTAACAAGGGGAGATAGTAAAGAACCAGGTAACAAGGGGAGATAACAGTAAAGAACCAGATAACAAGGGGCGATAACAGTAAAGAACCAGGTAACAAGGGGCGATAACAGTAAAGAACCAGGTAACAAGAGGAGATAACAGTAAAGAACCAGGTAACAAGGGGAGATAACAGTAAAGAACCAGGTAACAAGGGGAGATAACAGTAAAGAACCAGGTAACAAGAACAGTAAAGAACCAGGTAACAAGTAACAGAACAGTAAAGAACCAGGTAACAAGGGGAGATAACAGTAAAGAACCAGGTAACAAGGGGAGATAACAGTAAAGAACCAGGTAACAAGGGGAGATAACAGTAAAGAACCAGGTAACAAGGGGAGATAACAGTAAAGAACCAGGTAACAAGAAGAGATAACAGTAAAGAACCAGGTAACAAGGGGAGATAACAGTAAAGAACCAGGTAACAAGGGGAGATAACAGTAAAGAACCAGGTAACAAGGGGAGATAACAGTAAAGAACCAGGTAACAAGAAGAGATAACAGTAAAGAACCAGGTAGAGATAACAGTAAAGAACCAGGTAACAAGGGGAGATAACAGTAAAGAACCAGGTAACAAGGGGAGATAACAGTAAAGAACCAGGTAACAAGGGGAGATAACAGTAAAGAACCAGGTAACAAGGGGAGATAACAGTAAAGAACCAGGTAACAAGGGGAGATAACAGTAAAGAACCAGGTAACAAGAAGAGATAACAGTAAAGAACCAGGTAACAAGAAGAGATAACAGTAAAGAACCATGTAACAAGAAGAGATAACAGTAAAGAACCAGGTAACAAGAATAGATAACAGTAAAGAACCATGTAACAAGAAGAGATAACAGTAAAGAACCAGGTAACAAGAAGAGATAACAGTAAAGAACCAGGTAACAAGAAGAGATAACAGTAAAGAACCAGGTAACAAGGGGAGATAACAGTAAAGAACCAGGTAACAAGGGGAGATAACAGTAAAGAACCAGGTAACAAGGGGAGATAACTGTAAAGAACCAGGTAACAAGAGGAGATAACAGTAAAGAACCAGGTAACAAGGGGAGATAACAGTAAAGAACCAGGTAACAATGGGAGATAACAGTAAAGAACCAGGTAACAAGGGGAGATAACAGTAAAGAACCAGGTAACAAGAAGAGATAACAGTAAAGAACCAGGTAACAAGAAGAGATAACAGTAAAGAACCAGGTAACAAGGGGAGATAACAGGGGTAGATAACAGTAAAGAACCAGGTAACAAGGGGAGATAACAGTAAAGAACCAGGTAACAAGGGGAGATAACAGTAAAAAACCAGGTAACAAGGGGAGATAACAGTAAAGAACCAGGTAACATGGGGAGATAGCAGTAAAGAACTAGGTAACAAGGGGAGATAACAGTAAAGAACCAGGTAACAAGAAGAGATAACAGTAAAGAACCAGGTAACAAGAAGAGATAACAGTAAAGAACCATGTAACAAGAAGAGATAACAGTAAAGAACCAGGTAACAAGGGGGAGATAACAGTAAAGAACCAAGTAACAAGGGGAGATAACAGTAAAGAACCAGGTAACATGGGGAGATAACAGTAAAGAACCAGGTAACATGGGGAGATAGCAGTAAAGAACCAGGTAACAAGGGGAGATAACAGTAAAGAACCAGGTAACAATGGGAGATAACAGTAAAGAACCAGGTAACAAGAAGAGATAACAGTAAAGAACCAAGTAACAAGGTGAGATAACAGTAAAGAACCAGGTAACAAGGTGAGATAACAGTAAAGAACCAGGTAACAAGGGGAGATAACAGTAAAGAACCAGGTAACAAGGTGAGATAACAGTAAAGAACCAGGTAACAAGGTGAGATAACAGTAAAGAACCAGGTAACAAGGGGAGATAACAGTAAAGAACCAGGTAACAATGGGAGATAACAGTAAAGAACCAGGTAACAAGGGGAGATAACAGTAAAGAACCAGGTAACAAGGGGAGATAACAGTAAAGAACCAGGTAACAAGGTGAGATAACAGTAAAGAACCAGGTAACAAGGGGAGATAACAGTAAAGAACCAGGTAACATGGGGAGATAACAGTAAAGAACCAGGTAACAAGGGGAGATAACAGTAAAGAACCAGGTAACAAGGGGAGATAACAGTAAAGAACCATGTAACAAGGGGAGATAACAGTAAAGAACCAGGTAACAAGGGGAGATAACAGTAAAGAACCAGATAACAAGACTGAAAACAGGAAGGAGAACTCACAAGAAATGACCAAGATTTATGTTACGAGTTTATGATAATAATAATAATAATAATAATAATAATAATAATAATAATAATAATAATAATAATAATAATAATAATAATAACAATAATAATAATAATAATAATAATGAGGTATTCTCGGGTAATGGAGACATAATAAAAAAATCATAGAGAGAAAGTACACTAATGAATCCCGGACATAACGAACACAACAGTACAAGAAGTGAAGACACTACTGAGGACCTGTGCGACAACATAAATTGTTCTGGTTTGCTAGGAAAAAGGAAGCAAGAGACATCCATGTAAATCACTTGCCAAAAACCTTCAGTATGTGTTTATCAAACCTCTGCAGACCTGTGTTGCAGAGGAGCTCAAACCTCTGCAGACCTGTGTTGCAGAGGAGTTCAAAGCTCTGCAGACCTGTGTTGCAGAGGAGTTCAAAGCTCTGCAGACCTGTGTTGCAGAGGAGCTCAAACCTCTGCAGACCTGTGTTGCAGAGGAGCTCAAACCTCTGCAGACCTGTGTTGCAGAGAAGCTCAAACCTCTGCAGACCTGTGTTGCAGAGGAGCTCAAACCTCTGCAGACCTGTGTTGCAGAGGAGCTCAAACCTCTGCAGACCTGTGTTGCAGAGGAGCTCAAACCTCTGCAGACCTGTGTTGCAGAGGAGCTCAAACCTCTGCAGACCTGTGTTGCAGAGGAGCTCAAACCTCTGCAGACCTGTGTTGCAGAGGAGCTCAAACCTCTGCAGACCTGTGTTGCAGAGAAGCTCAAACCTCTGCAGACCTGTGTTGCAGAGAAGCTCAAACCTCTGCAGACCTGTGTTGCAGAAGAGCTCAAACCTCTGCAGACCTGTGTTGCAGAGGAGCTCAAACCTCTGCAGACCTGTGTTGCAGAGGAGCTGTGTTGCAGAGGAGCTCAAACCTCTGCAGACCTGTGTTGCAGAGGAGCTCAAACCTCTGCAGACCTGTGTTGCAGAGGAGCTCAAACCTCTGCAGACCTGTGTTGCAGAGGAGCTCAAACCTCTGCAGACCTGTGTTGCAGAGGAGCTCAAACCTCTGCAGACCTGTGTTGCAGAGGAGCTCAAACCTCTGCAGACCTGTGTTGCAGAGGAGCTCAAACCTCTGCAGACCTGTGTTGCAGAGGAGCTCAAACCTCTGCAGACCTGTGTTGCAGAGGAGCTCAAACCTCTGCAGACCTGTGTTGCAGAGGAGCTCAAACCTCTGCAGACCTGTGTTGCAGAGGAGCTCAAACCTCTGCAGACCTGTGTTGCAGAGGAGCTCAAACCTCTGCAGACCTGTGCTGCAGAGGAGCTCAAACCTCTGCAGACCTGTGTTGCAGAGAGAGCTCAAACCTCTGCAGACCTGTGTTGCAGAGGAGCTCAAACCTCTGCAGAACTGTGTTGCAGAGGAGCTCAAACCTCTGCAGACCTGTGTTGCAGAGGAGCTCAAACCTCTGCAGACCTGTGTTGCAGAGGAGCTCAAACCTCTGCAGACCTGTGTTGCAGAGGAGCTCAAACCTCTGCAGACCTGTGTTGCAGAGGAGCTCAAACCTCTGCAGACCTGTGTTGCAGAGGAGCTCAAACCTCTGCAGACCTGTGTTGCAGAGGAGCTCTCTGCAGACCTGTGTTGCAGAAGAGCTCAAACCTCTGCAGACCTGTGTTGCAGAGGAGCTCAAACCTCTGCAGACCTGTGTTGCAGAGGAGCTCAAACCTCTGCAGAACTGTGTTGCAGAGGAGCTCAAACCTCTGCAGACCTGTGTTGCAGAGAAGCTCAAACGTCTGCAGACCTGTGTTGCAGAAGAGCTCAAACCTCGGCAGACTTGTGTTGCAGAGGAGCTCAAACCTCTGCAGACCTGTGTTGCAGAGGAGCTCAAACCTCTGCAGACCTGTGTTGCAGAGGAGCTCAAACCTCTGCAGACCTGTGTTGCAGAGGAGCTCAAACCTCTGCAGACCTGTGTTGCAGAGGAGCTCAAACCTCTGCAGACCTGTGTTGTAGAGGAGCTCAAACCTCTGCAACACAATTGTCCTCAATGATTTGTTAAGTTATATCCTGGACTTCGCCTTACGAAACAGACCAAGCAAATACGATAGTAATTATGGACTTGGTAGATTATAGTGGAAAAACGAACGTGATATTAAAAGTCAGAGAAAGTGACGTGTCCCATAAAGATGCCTCAACGACAGAATAATGGCCGTTTTGCTCAGGCTGTACACAATGGCTACCCATTTCCTGTTCTTTATTTTCTAAAGGATTATTGACAGGATAAAGCGACACAGTACCGCCCGTTAAATAATATATGCTGCAGGTCGGGATAATATTTTTGTGGATAAATATTTCAGAGTATTTCTCAGTATTGGATGTTACACAGAGACGTTAGATTATGTGAGAGTCATTAGGACACAGAAGTGTTTCCTGAGGCAGGTCTAAATATTATGATGACACGCCACTGAAGCTTTTAATCATATGACCGAGACCTTCCCCTGGCTAACCCGTCCTACCCTTTAAAATTTAAGATGATCAGATAACTTCTTAGTTATAAAATATTCTCTAACCTTGAAGCATCATCAAAAGTAATTAATGTTATATTATTATGTGCTTATATCCCTTCTTTTCTTAATAATAATTTATAATAATAATAATAATAACAATAATAATAATAATCTATTATTATTATTATTACAGTCATTATTACTGGATAGTATTTTTTCTAGGTTAATATATATATATATATATATATATATATATATATATATATATATATATATATATATATATATATATATATATATATATATATATATATATATATATATATATATATATCACAAGACGTAGTGGAGGCTTGATCCTCCGTCTAGTGAACGAGAGACAGATTTGCTTCATGTTTGTACTAAACAACTTGATATAGAAGTCTATAGTATTTTTCTTCATAACAATATTTCATTACTGTGTGAAGGAATATAAGAGATATTTTTGAGTTCACTTGTGTTGCCATGGTGACCGAGGCCTCACTGGCGACACATTCCACAAATATTTTTGATGGTATGTTGTGTCTCGTGTTTATTAGGTCGTGCAACTTGAAATGTTTAGACCAACTACTAACATTGTGTAATAATTTACTACCAGGTGCGAATTATATTGGATAAACTTAAGTGTGTGTAGGAGAGGCAGTGTTGTGGTCGCCGCGGCCGCGGTCTACCTACCTGGAGGGTACCTGGAGTCTACCTGGAGGGTATTCCTGGGATCAACACCCCCCTCCCCCGGCCTGGTCCACGACTAGGCCTCCCGGTGGAGCAGGGTCTGGTCAACTAGGGTGTTACTGCTGGCCGCACGTAGTCCAACATACGAACCACAGCCCGGTTGATCCGGTACCGACTTTAGGTATCTGTCCAGCTCCCTCTTAAAGACAAAAAGGGGTCTATTGGTAATTCCCCATACGGCTGGTGGGAGGCTGTTGAACAGTCTTGGGCCTCGGACACTTGTGATGTTTTCTTTGGAACAACAGATATCATGAGAGGGAAATCTGTCAGTTGTCGTTAAGTTGGGTAAGATTTGTCAGGAAACAGGACAAGTGTTTCCTGACGCGAGTCTTAGTAATGTGATGACCTGAAGTTGGAACTTGTGGTCATCTGACCGAAGCCTTCCCCTGGCTTACCGATCCACCCCTTTACAAGCTAAATAGACTTTTTATAGATCTCCAGAGCTCTTAAAAGCTCTCTAGAGAGCTCTAAGAGCATAGTCTAGATTATGTTATATTTATTATGGAAAAAAATATCTAAGTGTTAATTTGTAAGGTATAAGTATTCTTTTAGAAGCTTTCTGTTATTTATGAATCATCTTTCCCCTGGTTCACTGTGTCTTACTTATGTGTCTATATATTTGCTCAATATATCTTACTTATAAATGTTATTTATATATCTTATTTCTATTTTATCTATAAATAATGTCCAAGCATCTTACCTGTGCATCTGTTAATCTCAGTTATGTCTCTCATCCATAGATAGATCTTATCTTTGCATCATATCTATAAAACTTAAGTATATCTGGAGTTTATCTGGAGAGAGTTCCGGGGGTCAACGCCCCCGCGGCCCGGTCTGTGACCAGGCCTCCTTAGGTCAGTGTCCCAGGATGCGACCCACACCAGTCGACTAACACCCAGGTACCCATTTTACTGATGGGGAACATAGACAACAGGTGGAAAGAAACACGTCCAATGTTTCTACTCTGGCTGGGAATCGAACCCAGGCCCTCACCGTGTGAAGCGAGAGCGTTAACCACCATTCGCCTCACTCTGGGCCACAGTTTCCTGACTCGTAATTTCCTGCTGGTATCCCCAATGAGGCCCTTTTAAGGGACAAGTCACTTCCCCTGTCTCCTATTATCATCTTTATTTTTCCACTATAATCTACCTCGTCCATAATTAATATAGCATTTGCTTTGCTTTAGTAAGGTGAAGTCCAGGAGCTTTCTTTAATTCATGGTATAACTTAATAAATCTTTGAGAATAATTGTACGTTTCGTGAACATCAAATGGTATACAATACCGACAGGTTGGTAAGTAAGACACATAGGCAACATTTAGGCAACTTTATTCCGAAATGTTTCGCCTACATAGTAGGCTTCTTCAGTCAAGTACAGAAAGTAGGCAGGAGCAGTAGAGATGTGAAGACTTTGGAACAGAGCTTCTCCAGGCTGAGGAACTGACAACCTCAAATCTACGACTTCAAGGGTGATGGACTGACTACATCGTCTTCACATCTCTACTGCTCCTGCCTACTTTCTGTACTCGACTAAAGAAGCCTACTGTGTAGGCGAAACGTTTCGGAATAAAGTTGCCTAAATGTTGCCTATGTGTCTTATCTATGTACGTTTCCTACAGTTTAGTATTGGGTGAATCTGTAGACATTCACCTTTCCTACTTTTGGCCTTAGGGGTCTTCCACTCTGAAATTCTAGCTCCTAGGTTGGGGAAAGGTGTCGATATCAACCCATTATGTTCAGGTTATTGGTGGTGGTTTTGTTTGCGGTGGAATCTGGATCATATGGGGGATGTCTGGTTCACCTTCCAGATTTCCAGGGGATGGTTCAGGGTGTCCTTCGGGTGACGAGTGTATTTCTGGAGGCTGCCTGTCTGTTCTGGAAGGTGAAGGCTGATGGAGGTATGCTTTATGGCGAATTTCTGGCCGCCTTCTCTTTTGTCCACTGAGGTGGTTCGGCGGACATGAGGTTGCTGTCTTGAATTGCAGGTTCACTCCCATGAATGGTAGGGTATGGCACGGGTTCCACGTAACATCTGCACTACTGGCTGCAATGTGGGCACTCTTGGGCGCGGAGAGGAATATGTAGACCCTTTCATTTCTCATGAGAGCTGTGTCTAGCATTAGGAATAATATTAGGAGATAAGTAAATAATGAAAATGATTGTTATAGGAATGCAGTTAGAAGCCTGAGTAGATCTATAACCCACTATGATAACATGAACGTAGATAAGTATGTTTATGGAGCAACTTGCAATGTGAACAGACTGACTGATGTTGTAGTGGCCAGGCTTAGGCTTGGTTACAAGTTCTTCTGGCAGTTTGGGAGACACACAGATGATGATCAAACTAAATGTAAATTATGTGATCAGGCATATGGTCACTCTCTTGAACACTATGTGCTTAATTGTCCGCTTATTGAGGAATACAGAGACAGACAGTATAATAACCTATGTGACATGTCAAGATATCTTATTAATGAAAATAAGATACCAGATATACTAAGCAAATTTCCTAAATTTGCTTGTAACAGATAAGTGAACTATAGATATGTAGATATAAATCCATATGTATTCCTGTTAACCCTTTGGGGCCTAGTTCCTAGGCCTTTTGTGTATCCATATGCTCTCGCGCTACCGTCCACAGGATGGATATGGGGTGCACAATAAACTAGCCACTTCGGTGGCAAAATCTAAATCTAAATCATGAGAGCTATCCCTCCACATTCCCCCTATATTTCCTCTCATTTTTTAAATAAATTAAAAAGGGAAAGTTATCGTGGAGACCCATAACAATGACTTGCCTCATCCCGGGACCTTTCCTGCAGCACCCTAACTGACCTTGGCACGCTTTCAAACCATTCTTTGTATTTCTCTTCCAACCTGATACCTTCTCCGCGATCCCGGTACCTTCTTCCAACCCGGTACCTTCCAACCCAGTAGCCTCTCTTCGATCCCGGTACCTTCTCTGGTACCACTGTTTCGACCGATCCTTTAGACACTTTTGACTTCCGCGCAGCTTTGACTGTGATCCTGGCTTCTCCACATACAGTGCGTTGATCTGTTTCAGATCGTACACAAGACTTTGGGATGGTCCACCTCTAACCTTCCGTCAAAACAACCTCAACTTGTCACCGACGACCCAACCTCAGTTTATTCTCACGCTTCTAAGAAACTTCCAAATAAGCAATTCCTTCCCTTACGCTCTGTTTTAAAGTCCTTCTTGGACAAAATTTTTTACGCTCCATCCAACATCTCCTACTATGTTCCCGACCACAGCACCAGCAAGGCACTCCTTCACCAGTATGGTGGCACATCGTTGTCACGATACAAAATGCAGAACAGACACATAATCTTTCACTTCTTGACTTTGTTGACAATACACCAATTACGATCCGCAAGCACATCACCTTTAATTCTTGCTAAGGATCCATTGTCCTTCCACATACGATCATACAACGCTACTTTCTCATGCATTATGAAGACATTCTGGTGCAACTCGAGCTCCAGAATCTCCAGAATTTGACACTTACATACTCCCTGCTAGTGAGCGGAGGCGCTTCACTATATTGTAAGGATAGTCTTAACTGCAAAGAGGCGCGCCCTGCCTATTATCACCGTTGCCCAAATTTCTTAAGAGAAAGAGAGATCCATTGCCATAAAGAGAAAAAAGGCTTCTCTTATGTCATGGCAGTTTCCCTTCTCTGCGTCCAAAAGAGACTCCCACGGCACCACTAGATGGTCCCAGACCTCGGTGGTATCTGCTACCACAATTGCCTCTGTGTCCCTTACTTCCGCAGTCAACTCTGTGTCCAACCCTTTTACGGTCCTGGGTTCTGAGGTTCCAACCACATCTCTTCCTGTTCCTACTTCTTTACCTTCCCAGTTACATGTTTTAACGTCTCAGTGCTCCCTCCAGTCTAAATCGACGCCACATATCCCTGCTTCTCCAATGTCTACATCTTCATTTACGTCCAAATCTCCTTCAACCCCCAAACCACATGACATTCCCAAACGTTATTCTCACCTTATCTCTGAATCTAGACCTTTACCTAGAGATGTATCTGATACTGTTGTAGAGGATGATGCACCCCTCTGGTACAGTTGCTCCCTCGCCTCTCCCTCCAGATATTTCTGCCTGCCAAGACACCTCAACCCCTTCTTTGGTGTCCTCTGTTGTCTCTCCACTTTTTATTCAAACTACATCTTCTCCCTCCGCTGCCAAGCTCTCTCCGCCTTCTCTCTCACCTGAACCGCTGAAGCCATCTTCCTGTTTGTCAAGGAAAGAACACCTGTCGACACCGGTCCACCCCCGACACTTCACATTCACGCCTTCCTCACTTTTCTTCACACCATCCCAATGTTTCACTCTTTACTAGTTTCCCATTGCTTCCGCAAGTTGATTTTTCTGACCCTCCTCTTCGTAGACACCAACAAAACGTTGTTGCTTCGCTCTCTTAGCTGATCATGGCAGATTTACAGTGGAATATTCGAGGACTCATGGGTAATCGGGGTGAGCTTCAGATGTTGCTCTCCTGGTTTTTCAGTTTGTGTCTGCAAGAATCAAAATAGCGCTCCGCTATTTTCTATCCTGTCTCGGGCTATATACTATTACATTCATCGGATACTTTCCCCGATGCGACTTTCAATGAAAGTGCACTTCTCATGCGCTATAGTACACAACATTCCCGGGTCCTTTCCCATACTCCACTGCATTACACTACAGACCGCATCTGCTTTTTGTATCATTCTCATTCTTGGCCATTATCTATTGAGGCTGTGGCATTTCTGATTTCTTCCGTACCTCCTCTCCTCTTATTAGCTTTTAATGCTCATCATTTCCCCTGGGGAGGGCCTCACTGTGGCTCTCGTGTTGATCAGTTAGAGGCTCTTCTCACTTCTCTTCCTCTCCATGTATTAAATACAGGTTCTCCCACTCATTTCAACCCTCGCACTCAAACACTTTCTTGCATAGATCTCTCAATTTTCTCCTCATCAACTGCACTTGACTTTACCTGGTTTGTGCTCCCTGATTTACATGACAGCAATCATTTACCAATCCTACTTACTTCTCATACGTATTCTCGACCTTTTCGCATCCCACGTTGTCAGTTTGAACGGACGAATTAAACCCTTTATTTACATCAAACTGTTTCTAGTGAAGAACCTTTTTCTTTGTCCTCAAATGCTGAGCTAATCCTATTACTTTTGGCCTCGGTTTTAACTACAGCCTTGAATACAATCCCACAAATCTTAGGCATGCACCCTCAGAAAGGTGTGCCTTGGTGGTATCCTACTTGTATTCTTGCAGTGCGTTTGAAACATGCTTCATGGGGCCAATAGTACCTCAGAGCCACTCCCTGATGTCAAGCCTGCGAGGGCAGTTGCCCGATGAGTCATCCAAGAAGCTAAACGCACTCTTTGGTGAGATTACATTTTTACCATCACTTCGGCTTCCTCTATGAGTGTAGTTTGGAAAAAAAAAAGTACGCGAATTGAATGGCATGTACTCTCCAGATCCGTCTCCCTTTCTTAGGGTTGCCGGTGTCAGCAGTGCATGTCCTCTCGAAGTTGCCACAGAAATTGGAAATCATCTTGTCCGTATCTCTCAGGGGCTCCATATATGCCCCTCATTTCCTTCCTTGAAGTCTGCCAGAGAGTTACAGCTCTTACATATTTCTTCTAGCAGAGTCTTATAATAATAGGCCTTTTACACTTCTAGAACTAGAGTCAACACTTTCCGTTTGCAGATTATGATGTCAAGCGGAAAGTGATCATCGGCAGCTGGACCTGACGGTAATCATATTCGTCTTCTTCAGCATTTACATTCGTCATCCCTTGCAGTCCTCTTACGCATTTTTATTCTTGTCTTGTCACAAGGCATTCATCTCCAGCTGTGGAAAACTGTCGTTGTTTTGCTTTTTCGTAAACCGGGTATTTTGGAACATGATGGCTGACACTATCGTCCCACAGCTCTTACCAGTGCAGTTTGCAAGGTGATGGAACGTCTAGTAAACAGACGTTTGGTGTGGTATTTAGAGACACACAATAGTCTCTCCACTAGTCAAATTTACTTTCGTAAGGGCCACTCCACAATTGACTTTATTCCACTTAGATACCTATGTTCGTAATGCGTTTACTTGTAACCACTCAGTTATTGCAGTCTTTTTAGATCCTGAAAAGTCACGTGACACTACTTGGAGATATAACACACTGGCCCAAGCTTATTCCTTAGGCTGTCGAGGCAATCTGCTACTTTTCCTTAAAAACTTCTTATGTGAGAGACATTTCCGGTTTCGGATTAAAAATTTGCCTTCCCGGAATTTGTCCAAGTTGAAGGTATCCCTCAGGGGTGTGTCCTTAGCACCACTTTTTGTCTACTTGCCATAAATGATCTGGCCTCTGTCCTCCCCTCTAATATTTGGTCACCATTTTATGCTGATGACTTTGCTATAGTTTGTGCAGGCACTGACTGCCGCCTAGTAACAGCCACTCCAGAATGCTGTCTACCGTGTTTCCCATTGGGCCACTCATTTCCTGGTGCAGATATGCACCAAATTCCTTTCAACAGACGCTATGCTGTCTCTGAAACTCTGTTATGCCTGCATGGCTCTCGTATCCCTGAACGTGATGCGGTCAGATTTCTCGGCCTTCTGTTTGATCGCCGACTCTCCCGGAAACCACTTATTTCCTCCCTGAAAGGAACTTGCCAGAGCCGGCTAAATCTCATTAAAAACCCTAGCTCATGTTTCGTGGGGATGGAGGAGATACCGTCGAACTCTCCGTCGACTGCATTCAGCTCTCTTTTATTGAAATTAGAGTATGGCGACCAGATATATTCAGTGGCCTCTCCTGCGACTCTTTCTAAACTTGATCCCATCCATCATCAGGGATTACATTTATGTCTAAGTGCTTTTCACTTCTCCCCTGTCTAGAGCCTATTGCAGAGGCGAATGTTCCGACCTTGAACGAATGATAAGATGCCCAGTGTCTCCAATATTTTCTCCAGTCTCATGACCTTCACGATCCTTCCACATACATGATAGTTAATGGACTCGCTCTTGACTTCTCTTCAATTGCCCCCTTTATATGTTCATTTAGCATCTAACTTTTCTCTTCTTCCCTCGAGGGGTTCCGACAGTTCAAGTCTGTTCTTCCCCACTACCAAGCACTACTGCTCAAACATATACAGCTGCTTCTCGCTCCCTTCTTCTTAAGCATTTCTGATCTTATTATCATACCGTCTTAGTTTACACTGATGGTTGTAAATCCTCTGATAGTGGTAGATTTGCAACATTGTTCCCGGACAGTCTTGTGCGAGGTCATTTATTACACTCACTTAGCATTTTCACAACTGAACAGTATGCAATTCTCGTAGCAATTATCTGTATTGCGTCCAGACTACCTTAACAGTTATGGTAATATGAGACTCCTTTAGTGTTTTGCAAGCTATCAAAAACATTAATTTGCCTCATCGCTTAGTTCTTTGTATACAAGTTTGGTTGTGCCGCATCATTAGCAGAAACAAAGAAATCATTTTCTGCTGAGTCCCGGGTCATGTTTATGTTAAGGGCAACGAGCAGGCAGACCCTGCTGCGTGGTCAGCAGTCCATGACCTCCCAGTTTCATATTCCATCTCAGACTATTTTGCTGTAATCTCTAGCCACCTTCGCAACCGTTGGCAACAACGTTGGTCTGAGTTGATTCATTACAAATTACATTCTATGAAGCCGAGTTTAGGATCCTGGTCTTCTTATCATCGATGCGTGCGGCCAGTAGTAACATCCTGGTTGAGCAGTCCCTGATCCACTGGGATGCCTGGTCAAGGACTGAGCCGGGGGCGTTAACCCCCGGAACGACCTCCAGGTAGATACTGGAAGCAAAATCAATCTTCAGTATATCAGTAATTCTTGCTTTGGTAAATATATTACATACAGAAAAAAACAGTATTTAACTAAACTGGAAAATGAGCTGCCAAGCGTTGAAGTAACGGTTGGTCTTATAGAGAAGGAAGTGAAACGAGGAAGAGAAGGAAGTAGAGAAGAAAGTACGACAGATCCAACTGTCAGATACCTCGACATGTCGTCAATCCATGATATTAGATGATAATTGTCTCCTGTCGCTTTCCAGATTTAGAAGCTAAAACCATATTTGCTCACTATTTCTGCAGCCTCCAACTTGGGGATGCAACAGCAACGGAGGACATTTCCCACAAAATGAATGATTATATAACTGAAGGGAGCACTGAAGGGTCAAGATGAAAATCCGTTAATAAATATAGAGTAAGAGCAATGGTTGGAACAATCAGTGACGTTGTGTAAACAATCCTGGAAGTACCACAAAGTTGTGTTTACACTTATTGTAATACGTCGCGAGGCTCTCGCTGATAACTGACGAAGTCTAGAACAACCAGTGAGAAATCATTTTGCATCATGGTTTATGCAATAAAAACACGGAATAATCAATGAATTGTGTTAAAATATCGAAATCAACTTCACCAAAATAATCTTTCATACCGAAATGCGATGGCTAAAACAACCATATCCCGTGGTAAAGATGTGGACGGGTTGCTACCCTGTCGCAACACTTGCGTGTGTTCTTCACAGAGGAAGAAAACCCCATTGAGGTTGTGTAAGGGCACTTTCTGGCTAGTAAAAATTATCTTACGTGGCTCCTGAATTTTTATCTCGGCAAACAACGTCAGTCTCCTAGAAAAAAAGTGCATATATTTTCCCGGTAGCAGAAAAGAAATGTAATATATATCATAATTATAACAAGGGTCAGATGGGACAGGGAAAATAAATTAACACAAATTTAAGTTGGAAAAGTGGAGAACCAACGTGGAAACACGTGGTGCGAGTAGCAGGGGAGATACTGGGAACACGTGGTGCGAGTAGCAGTGGAGACACTGGGAACATGTGGTGCGAGTAGCAGTGGAGATACTGGGAACACGTGGTGCGAGTTGGACATGACACATCTGAGTGTAATGCTCTCTATAACCTTCAGTACTCTAGGTCTTTCAGTGGTCGTTCCAACCGCAGAACCCGTCGAGGAAACAGATCTCGTGGTTTTCAAAATAACCAGAACCAGGCTTATTCTTTCAATTCTCAAAATAACCAGAACCAGGCTCATTCATTCACTTCTCAAACTAACCAGAACCAGGCTCGTTCTTCCAATTCGGGGGAATTCGAGCGCCCCAGTCAAACCGCCCCATGGTGACAGTAGGTGATAATGAGTACACCATCCCCGTTCACAACTCCTTTGAAGCCTTAAGCAGTCTCGAGCATGCCAACCCTGCTGATGATGTTGCTTCACATGTCTCTGACATCGATGATTTTGGGGATGGAGTAGAACAAGTCTTTTCTGATGAAAATCCACCTTTTTGTTTGCACATAACTTCCAATGCAACCATAGGCCCTATAGTGCAAGCATCTGTTTATAATGCGCCCGTTCAATTGTTCATGGACTCTGGTGCGCAAATCAATATTATTAGGTCTAGTTTGTTTAAGGATAAGAAGTTACGACATGTCCTTCTCGTAGAACCGACTCCTGTGTCCTCCCTTAGTGGAGTATCTGGTTCTCACCTGCGTGTCCGAGGTACGACTGCCCTAACCTTTTCTATCCAAGGTAGAGACTTCACTGTTTCCTTCCTTGTTGTCGATCAGATTACTTTCCCTGGTGACCTTCTACTGGGATTTGCTTCCATGCGAGACTTACGCATTGTGCTCGACCCTTATCGATGGCATGCACAAATTGACGACTTGATCGTTCCATTCTGGGGTTACCAGCTTGGATCAGAAATCTGTTATACTGCTGCAGAGTATGATGTACGGATTAAGTCCTTACAAGCTAATGCATTTTCCAGTAGCGTACCCAAGCGGTCAGGCACTGGTAATTCTGTCACTCCCATCAGTGTTCCACCTATACCTTCAGAATTGCAGGATAGTCCGATGCCTCAAGTGTCCGAGGACGCTCAGATTGCCTTGAGTGCTCAACCTATCCCTGCAATGCCTGCTAGTTCGAGTAGTAGTTTCCCCACAGGGGACGCCTTGTCGGAAAACAATTACTTGCAACTAGTTATGCCATCTCTTGCTGATGCCACAAGCCGTGCAGAAAGACGTTTCTGTGGCTAGTGTGCTCACTTGAGTGTTGTTGTTGTCCCTTGTGTTTCAGATTGTGATCCCATCCTAGTTGACAGTAATCAGTGCATTGTAAGAAGTTATTTCTCGAGTAACTTCCACGTTGTTAAAGTTTGTAAGTGTAGTTTCTTTATAGTTGATACCTCGTGTCACTGTGTGCGACTCAGAATATCAGCATTGTTCACCGTGTTCATTTCTTTTCTCCTGTGCTTGCAGTTTGAGATAGTAGATTCGTTCTCCCTTGCTCATATTGCGTGTTATAGCGTTAATTTTTCAACCGGGGGGAGTCATCCACTTCACCGAGTTTGTTCATTCCTCCAGTAAGAAAGAACCGATCCCTTGTGTTCTGGTGATTCGATTCCTGCTCCAGGAAGATCTTATTCTGACTGTGAAGCCACCAGCTCCCATCAGTGACTTTCTCATGAACCAAGAATTACTGTATCGAACAGCCGAGTTGGGTACTCCTAGCAGAAGAGTATACCAGTTAGTAATTCCACAGTCACTAGTGAATGTAGCCTTACAGCTAGTTCATGATGTACCAGGTGTTGCACACCCTGGTATGGATCGTTCAGTAAAACAAGCCAGATTGAAATACTTTTGGCCTCGTATGGCAACTGATATTTCTGAGTATGTTAAGAAATGTAGTGTCTGCATGCAACATAAAGGCAATGCTAATGGTCCTAATCCAATCCAAGTGTATCCGACTACTAGCGAACCTTGGGAAAGAGTTGCGCTAGATTTGTTAACTAATTTCCAATGTTCCCTCCAAGGTAACAAACATCTGTGTGTTATGGTAGACCATTTCACCAGATATTGTGAGTTAGTTCCTATTGCAGATAAGACTGCCGAGACAGTAGCTAAAGCGTTTAAAGAACGCATTATCTGCAGGCATACCACCCCTAAGTCCCTAGTAACAGATAATGGAGGTGAATTCTGTAATGAAATTCTTGAAAATTTGTGTACCTTGTACAAGATCTCTAAGTCCACCATTGTTCCTCATCATCCTGCCAGCAATGGGTTAGCGGAACGAACCAATAAGAAAGTACTTGATGTATTGAGAGCCACTATCAATCCCAATAGTGAAACTTGGGATGAAGTTATACCTGATGTGCAGTGTGCTATAAATTCTGCTTACAATGTTTCTATAGGTGACACTCCACATTATGCATTGTATGGTGTAGATAAACGTTTGCCTTATGAGTTGTTATATTCTAATCCGAAACCAAATTACAACCCTGATGATTTTGTAGCAACTCGTACCAGCTTAGCTCAAAGTGTTTTTAGAAGAATCCGTGAAACACTTCATAAATCAACAGCTGAATTTACAAGAGTCGCAAATACTCGAGTAAAGCCATCCAAAATCAAAGTAGGTTCGAGAGTTATGCTGACTAATTTTAACAAAACGTCTGCAATGCCAAAGCTTGATCAAAAGTTTGTTGGTCCTTATCGCGTAGTTGAACATATCACTGGTAATAAGTATAAGGTTAGAGAGATTAGTACTGGTCAGTATAAAGAATCGCATTTGGATCATATGAAGTTAGTATGTGATGATAATGATGTTCCAACCCAGACTAATGTGACAGACTCTGACAATCCTCCTGATCCTGTACTCTCTTCCTCTGATACTCAGTCAGATGATCAACCTGAATGTCGTTATTCCCTACGTACACGACAGGTATTGAGAAATCCTCAAGTATCATTTGTAACTTCCAATTCAGATTTGCCTCAAATACAGCATGAGTTAGCCAATGCTACAGAGTTTGATCCTCCCAGAGATGACACCCATTCTGCATATGCCAATCTTACCCTAGCAGAGTTGGGGTTAAATGTAAATAACCTGTATAGATGAATAGTTACAGTATCAACTTATCAGTATTCAAGAATTTTTTTTTTGTGTTCATGTTCTCTCCGCATTCTGAGAGTTAACAGTCTAGATTTGCGTGCACCGAATCTGCCTTTCTGTTAAACACTCTTTCTTTGTATATATTCCTTCCTCAGAATCCGTAGATCACACGAATACAGATCGATCGATCAAAATTTTTGTTTTTATCACTTGTAATCTCAATGTTGAGTTCGTTGTTCATTTGTTGAGTTTTAAGTTGTACTATAGTATACCTTGTATTACATTACAGTTTCAGTTACGTAAGCTTTCATTCCAATGTTCTACTTATGTATCTATAATGTTTCATGTTGTGTAATTTGACATTGTATAGAATCAGCCCAAGCCGTATACCTGCCATCTCTAGTTTGTATTAGTTGTATGTCGGGACGACATACGTTAGCCTCGCCGAGCTCTCAGTAGTAGTAACCAGTTACCAGTCTCAGTAGTAGTAACCAGTTACCAGTAACCTGTCCGTTGACTCAACGACCAACCGTCTTGAGTCACGGTCTGTGCTGAGCTGACACTATTTTCAAAAGACCCACTACGGGGTACTGGCCAGCCGGCTAGTCAGTTTGACGAGTGTAACCAAGGAGACAGGTAACGGCTGCGGGTTCTCTCCACATATCTACGATTATACGTAATAACAGCCTACGTGAGTATTTCTACCCTAATCCACGTATCGAACTCCCACATGATAGTAGCAGTGGAGATACTGGGAACACGTGGTGCGAGTAGCAGTGGAGATACTGGGAACAAGTGGTGCGAGTAGCAGTGGAGACACTGGGAACACGGGGTGCGAGTAGCAGTGGAGACACTGGGAACACGTGGTGCGAGTAGCAGTGGAGACACTGGGAACACGTGGTGCGAGTAGCAGTGGAGACACTGGGAACACGTGGTGCGAGTAGCAGTGGAGACATTGGGAACACGTGGTGCGAGTAGCAGTGGAGACACTGGGAACACGAGGTGCAAGTAGCAGTGGAGACACTGGGAACACGTGGTGCGAGTAGCAGTGGAGACACTGGAAACACGTGGTGCGAGTAGCAGTGGAGACACTGGGAACACGTGGTGCAAGTAGCAGTGGAGACACTGGGAACACGTGGTGCGAGTAGCAGTGGAGACACTGGAAACACGTGGTGCGAGTAGCAGTGGAGACACTGGGAACACGTGGTGCGAGTAGCAGTGGAGACACTGGGAACACGTGGTGCGAGTAGCAGTGGAGACACTGGGAACACGTGGTGCGAGTAGCAGTGGAGACACTGGGAACACGTGGTGCGAGTAGCAGTGGAGACACTGGGAACACGTGGTGCGAGTAGCAGTGGAGACACTGGGAACACGTGGTGCGAGTAGCAGTGGAGACACTGGGAACACGTGGTGGAGGTACTAGTGAAGGAGACACTGGGAACACGTGGTGCTGTGAGGGAAAAGTAGGTGTAAGTGGGGTTAAGGTTGTTCGGGCAACCAGGAACCATTAGCGAGTTACGTTGCGCGCGCACACACCCCCCCCCTCTCTGGCGGGCTGGGGCAAAACTAGTTCCTGGTGTCCGATTTGTTAAAGTTTCTACTCCTGGTAATATTGACCTTACCTGGTGTGGATTGAAGTTTGGAGAGTCACTTCACCTCCACTCTTCTCCTAATCAGGTAGGGTGATCTACCAGGAGTATTACTGTTTGTTCTTTTCTAGTGTTTGCTGGTTACCAGTAATGATTTTGGCATTTATCATTCTTTTTCTTTCTTAAATGTTATATTATCATGACTATGGGTAACCAGTTTTATTTTCTCTTATTTGTCAGCTCTGTTCCTGGCGTGGTCTTCCAGGATAGACGCCAGATAAAGGGGCAAGACGTGTGTTAATAATACTTATTAACATTATTCTACAACTACCGGCCCTTACCTATTCTACTTGTGCTCCATCCAAGTGGTAGGAGATTCCAGAACATCGGATTACCATCTGCCCAGGATAACCTACATAAATAACATCAGAGGAACTATCTAGGGCCATACCTACTCCTGCCCAACTACAAGAACTGAAGGCCATTTTTTTTTATTATATTTAAATTTTAAGTAAAATTCTCAGAAATCATTTTTCTTGTTTTTCCTAAATCATTTCTTTATTTATTTATTTTTCCATTAGTTTCTTTTGTTCAGTTGGAAGGCGTTCCACTGACAGTGCAGGTATCAGTGTAGGAGACAGTGGAAACACGTGGTGCGAGTTGCAGTGGAGACACTGGGAACACGTGGTGCAAGTAGCAGTGGAGACACTGGGAACACGTGGTGCGAGTAGCAGTGGAGACACTGGGAACACGTGGTGCGAGTAGCAGTGGAGATACTGGGAACACGTGGTGCAAGTAGCAGTGGAGACACTGGGAACACTTGGTGCGAGTAGCAGTGGAGACACTGGGAACGCGTGGTGCAAGTAGCAGTGGAGACACTGAGAACACGTGGTGCGAGAAGCAGTGGAGACACTGGCAACACGTGGGGCAAGTAGCAATGGAGACACTGGGAACACGTGGTGCGAGTAGCAGTGGAGACACTGGGAACACGTGGTGCGAGTAGTAGTGGAGACACTGGGAACACGTGGTGCAAGTAGCAGTGGAGACACTGGGAACACGTGGTGCGAGTAGCAGTGGAGACACTGGGAACACGGGGTGCGAGTAGCAGTGGAGACACTGGAAACACGTGGTGCGAGTAGCAGTGAAGACACTGGGAACACGTGGTGCGAGTAGCAGTGGAGACACTGGGAACACGTGGTGCGAGTAGCAGTGGAGACACTGGGAACACGTGGTGCGAGTAGCAGTGGAGACACTGGGAACACGTGGTGCGAGTAGCAGTGGAGACACTGGGAACACGTGGTGCGAGTAGCAGTGGAGACACTGGGAACACGTGGTGCAAGTAGCAGTGGAGACACTGGGAACACGTAGTGCCAGTAGCAGTGGAGACACTGGGAACACGTGGTGCGAGTAGCAGTGGAGACACTGGGAACACGTGGTGGAGGTACTAGTGAAGGAGACACTGGGAACACGTGGTGCAGGTATCAGTGTAGGAGACAGTGGAAACACGTGGTGCGAGTTGCAGTGGAGACACTGGGAACACGTGGTGCGAGTAGCAGTGGAAACACTGGGAACACGTGGTGCGAGTAGCAGTGGAGACACTGGGAACACGTGGTGCAAGTAGCAGTGGAGACACTGGGAACACGTGGTGCGAGTAGCAGTGGAAACACTGGGAACACGTGGTGCGAGTAGCAGTGGAGACACTGGGAACACGTGGTGCAAGTAGCAGTGGAGACACTGGGAACACGTGGTGCGAGTAGCAGTGGAGACACTGGGAACACGTGGTGCGAGTAGCAGTGGAGACACTGGGAACACGTGGTGCAAGTAGCAGTGGAGACACTGGGAACACTTGGTGCGAGTAGCAGTGGAGACACTGGGAACGCGTGGTGCAAGTAGCAGTGGAGACACTGAGAACACGTGGTGCGAGAAGCAGTGGAGACACTGGCAACACGTGGGGCAAGTAGCACTGGAGACACTGGGAACACGTGGTGCGAGTAGCAGTGGAGACACTGGGAACACGTTGGGCAAGTAGCAGTGGAGACACTGGGAACACGTGGTGCGAGTAGCAGTGGAGACACTGGGAACACGTGGTGCGAGTAGCAGTGGAGACACTGGGAACACGTGGTGCGAGTAGCAGTGGAGACGCTGGAAACACGTGGTGCAAGTAGCAGTGGAGACACTGGGAACACGTGGTGCAAGTAGCAGTGGAGACACTGGGAACACGTGGTGGAGGTACTAGTGAAGGAGACACTGGGAACACGTGGTGCAGGTATCAGTGTAGGAGACAGTGGAAACACGTGGTGCGAGTTGCAGTGGAGACACTGGGAACACGTGGTGCAAGTAGCAGTGGAGACACTGGGAACACGTGGTGCGAGTAGCAGTGGAGACACTGGGAACACGTGGTGCAAGTAGCACTGGAGACACTGGGAACACGTGGTGAAAGTAGCATTGGAGACACTGGGAACACGTGGTGGAAGTAGCAGTGTAGGAGACAGCGAGAACACGTGGTGCGAGTAGCAGTGGAGAAACTGGGAACACGTGGTACAAGTAGCAGTGAAGACACTGGGAACACGTGGTGCAAGTAGCAGTGTAGAAGACAGTGGGAACACGTAGTGCAGGCAGCAGTGTAGGAGACACTGGGAACACGTGGGGCAGGTATGAGTGTAGGAGACACTGGGAACACGTGGTGCAGGTATCAGTGTACGAGACAGTGGGAACACGTGGTGCAGGTAGCAGTGTAGGAAACAGTGGGAACACGTAGTGCAGGCAGCAGTGAAGGAGACACTGGGAACACGTGGTGCAGGTATCAGTGTAGGAGACACTGAGAACACGTGGTGCAAGTTTCAGAGGAGACACTGGCAACAAGTGGTTGAGGTACTAGTGAAGGAGACACTGGGAACACGTGGTGGAGGTAGCAGTGAAGGAGACACTGGGAACACGTGGTGGAGGTAGCAGTGAAGGAGACACTGGGAACACGTGGTGGAGGTAGCAGTGAAGGAGACACCTTGAACGCTTTGTGCAGGTATCAGTGTAGGAGACACTGGGAACACGTGGTGGAGGTATCAGTGTAGGAGACACTGGGAACACGTGGTGGAGGTATCAGTGTAGGAGACACTGGGAACACGTGGTGGAGGTATCAGTGTAGGAGACACTGGTAACACGTGGTGGAGGTAGCAGTGAAGGAGACACCTTGAACACGTTGTGGAGGTATCAGAGTAGGAGACACTGGGAACACGTGGTGGATGTATCATTGTAGGAGACACTGGGAACACGTGGTGCAGGTATCAGTGTAGGAGACACTGGGAACACGTGGTGGAGGTAGCAGTGAAGAAGACACTGGAAACACGTGGTGGAGGTAGCAGTGAAGGAGACACTGGGAACACGTGGTGGAGGTAGCAGTGAAGGAGACACCTTGAACGCTTTGTGCAGGTATCAGTGTAGGAGACACTGGGAACACGTGGTGGAGGTATCAGTGTAGAGACACTGGGAACACGTGGTGGAGGTATCAGTGTAGGAGACACTGGGAACACGTGGTGGAGGTAGGAGTTAAGGAGACACTGGAAACACGTGGTGGAGGTAGCAGTGAAGAAGACACTGGGAACACGTGGTGGTGATAGCAGTGAAGGACACACTGGAAACACGTGGTGGAGGTAGCAGTGAAGGAGACACCTTGAACACGTGGTGGGAGGTATCTGTGTAGGAGACACTTGGAACACGTGGTGGAGGTATCAGTGTAGGAGACACTAGGAACACGTGGTGGAGGTAGTAGTGAAGGATACACTGGAAACACGTGGTGGAGGTAGCAGTGAAGGACACACTGGGAACACGAGGTGGAGGTAGCAGTGAAGGACACACTTGGAACACGTGGTGGAGGAAGCAGTGAAGGATACACTGGGAACACGTAGTAGAGGTAGCAGTGAAAGACACTGGAAACACGTGGCGGAGGTAGCAGTGAGGGAGACACCTTGAACACGTGGTGGAGGTAACGGTGTAGGAGACACTGGGAACACGTGGTGGAGGAATCATAAGAACATAAGAACATAAGAAAGGAGGAACACTGCAGGAGGCCTGCTGGCCCATACTAGGCAGGTCTTTTACAATTCATCCCACTAACAAAACATTTGCCCAACCCAATTTTCAATTCCACCCAAGAAATAAGCTCTGATGTGAAAGTCCCACTCAAATCCAACCCCTCCCACTCATGTACTTATCCAACCTAAATTTGAAACTACCCAAAGTCCCAGCCTCAATAACCCAACTAGGTAGACTGTTCCACTCATCAACTACCCTATTTCCAAACCAATACTTTCCTATGTCCTTTCTAAATCTAAACTTATCTAATTTAAATCCATTACTGCGGGTTCTCTCTTGGAGAGACATCCTCAAGACCTTATTAATATCCCCTTTATTAATACCTATCTTCCACTTATACACTTCGATCAGGTCTCCCCTCATTCTTCGTCTAACAAGTGAATGTAACTTAAGAGTCTTCAATCTTTCTTCATAAGGAAGATTTCTAATGCTATGTATTAATTTAGTCATCCTACGCTGAATGTTTTCTAACGAATTTATGTCCATTTTGTAATACGGAGACCAGAACTGAGGTGCATAATCTAGGTGAGGCCTTACTAATGATGTATAAAGCTGCAGTATGACCTCTGGACTTCTGTTGCTTACACTTCTTGATATAAATCCCAGTAATCTATTTGCCTTATTACGTACGCTTAGGCATTGTTGTCTTGATTTAAGGTTGCTTCTCACCATAACCCCCAAGTCCTTTTCGCAATCTGTATGGCTAAGTTCTACATCATTTAACTTATAAGTACTAGGGTTATGGGCACTCCCAAGCTTCAGAACCTTGCATTTATCTACATTGAACCGCATCTGCCACTTTTCTGACCAAGAATAGAGTTTGTTTAAATCCTCCTGAAGTTCCATAACATCTACGTTTGAATCAATTATCCTACCTACCTTTGTGACATCGGTGAATTTGCTCATATCACTAGTAATTCCCTCATCAAGATCATTGATATATATTATAAACAACAACGGGCCCAAGACTGATCCCTGTGGAACGCCACTTGTTACAGATCCCCATTCGGATTTAACCCCATTTATGGACACTCTCTGCTTCCTGTCAGTGAGCCATGACTCGATCCACGAGAGCACTTTTCCCCCAATGCCATGAGCCGCCACTTTGTTTAACAGTCTATGGTGCGGAACTCTATCAAAAGCCTTACTAAAATCTAAGTAAATAATATCAAATTCTTTATTGTGGTCAACAGCCTCAAAAGCTTTACTGAAGAAAGTTAATAAATTAGTTAGACAAGACCGGCCTCTTGTGAATCCATGCTGAGTATCATTAATCAAGCTATGCTTATCGAGATGGCTTCTTATAATCTCAGCTATAATTGACTAGTAATTTGCCTACAATTGAGGTCAGGCTTATTGGGCGGTAATTTGACGGTAACAACTTGTCCCCTGTTTAATAATAGGAGTTACATTAGCCATCTTCCACATATCAGACACTACACCTGTATGAAGAGATAAATTAAAAATATTAGTTAATGGTTCACAGAGTTCCATTTTGCATTCCTTAAGAACCTTTGAAAAAACCTCATCAGGACCCGGCGACTTATTTTGCTTCAGTCTGTCTATCTGCTTCACAACCATCTCACTAGTGACTGTGATGTTACATAATTTATCTTCTTCTAGCCCACTGTAAAAATTAATTACTGGAATATTGTTAGTGTCTTCCTGTGTAAAAACTGAGAGAAAATAATTATTTAAAATCAAGCACATTTCATTCTCTTTGTCAGTAAGGTGCCCATAGTTATTTTTAAGGGGACCTATCTTATCTCTAACTTTTGTTCTATAGATCTGGAAAAAACTTTTTGGGTTAGTTTTAGAATCCCTAGCAACTTTAATTTCATAGTCCCTTTTAGCTTTTCTTATCCCCTTTTTAATGTCCCTCTTAATGTCAATATACTGATTCATAAGATGACCCTCACCTCTTTTGATACGCCTATAAATTCCTTTCTTATGCCCTAGTAGATATTTGAGCCTATTATTCATCCATTTTGGGTCATTTCTATTTGATCTAATTTCTTTATATGGGATAAACGCTCTTTGAGCAGCATGTATAGTGTTCAGAAAACTGTCATATTGATAGCTCTCTTCGTTACCCCAGTCAACAGATGATAAGTGTTCTCTAAGCCCATCGTAATCTGCTAAGCGAAAATCTGGGACTGTTACTGAGTTATCGCTACTATCGTACTTCCATTCAATGCTAAATGTAATTGATTTGTGGTCGCTAGCACCCAGTTCCTCTGAAATTTCTAAATTATTAACAAGGGATTCATTGTTTGCCATAACTAAGTCAAGCAGGTTATTTCCCCTTGTAGGTTCTATCACAAACTGCTTCAAAAAACAATCCTGAAATACTTCTAAGAAGTCGTATGATTCTAAATTCCCAGTCAAGAAATTCCAATCAACATGACTAAAGTTAAAGTCTCCTAGAATTACTACATTATCGTGCCTTGTGGCCTTAACAATTTCCTCCCATAGTAGTTTCCCTTGGTCCCTATCTAAGTTTGGGGGACGGTATATCACTCCTAAAATCAGTTTTTCATGCCCCTCTGAAAATTCTATCCAAACAGACTCTGTATGTGTTACTTCAGACTTAATACCCGTTTTTATGCAGCAGTTCAAGCGATCTCGGACATACAATGCCACCCCACCCCCCCTCCCAATACTTCTATCTTCTTGGAACAATTTAAAACCCTGAATATGACATTCCGCAGGCATGTCCCGACTTTTTGAATTAAACCACGTCTCAGTTAAGGCAAATACATCAATGTTACCTACACTAGCAACTAATCTCAACTCGTCCATCTTATTCCTAGCACTACGGCAATTAGCATAATAAACATTGAAAGACTCTCCTTTCTCTTTACCCTTCCTGCTCATTTCTATTTTTCTACTAAACCTATTACTGTCCTTATCACCCAAGGTCCCTGGCTTTTCAATATCTATCTCGTTCTTATTATTACTAGTTTCCCTAGAACTCGTAATATTACTACACTGGAACTTCACTGTTTTCCTGCCAAAACCCATACCACTAACTATTCCTAGTTTAAAGTCCTAACTGCTCCCTCCACTGCAGTTGCCAGTGCTCCCACCCCACACCTAGATAAGTGAACCCCATCCCTAGCATACATGTCATTTCTGCCATAGAAGAGGTCCCAGTTGTCAATGAATGTTACCGCATTTTCCTTACAGTATTTGTCCAGCCAGCAATTGACACCAATTGCCCTGGACAACCATTCACTTCCAACTCCCCTCCTTGGCAAAATACCACATATGACAGGTTTCCCACCCTTACTTCTAATTATTTCTATTGCTGACCTATATCTGCTAATCAGGTCATCACTCCTACGTCTGCCAACATCGTTGCCTCCAGCACTGAGACAGATAATAGGATT
>NC_091315.1:3497295-3609963 GCF_038502225.1 Cherax quadricarinatus
AGATCACAAGAAGGTGAAGTGGATTCCAGATCAGGAACGTCAAGTGGAGTCCAGATCAGGAAGGACAAGTGGAGTCCAAATCAATTACGTCAAGTGGAGTAAAGATCAGGAAGGTCAAGTGGAGCCCAGATCAGGATGGTCAAGTGGAGTCTAGATCAGGAAGGTCAAGTGGAGTCCAAATCAATTACGTCAAGTGGAGTAAAGATCAGGAAGGTCAAGTGGAGTCCAGATCAGGAAGGTCAAGTGGAGTCCAGATCAGGATGGTCAAGTAGAGTCGAGATCAGGAAGGTCAAGTGGAGTCCAGATCAGGAAGGTCAAGTGGAGTAAAGATCAGTAAGGTCAAGTGGAGTCCAGATCAGGAAGGTCAAGTGGAGTCCAGATCAGGAAGGTCAAGTGGAGTAAAGATCAGGAAGGTCAAGTGGAGTCCAGATCAGGATGGTCAATTGGGGTCTAGATCAAGAAGGTCAAGTGAAGTCCAGATCAGGAAGGTTAAGTGGAGACCAGCTCAGGAAGGTCAAGTGGAGTCCAGATCAGGAAGGTCAAGTGGAGTCCAGATCAGGATGGTCAAGTGGAGTCCAGATCAGGAAGTTCAAGTGGAGTCCAGATCAGGATGGTCAAGTGGAATCCAGATCAGGATGGTCAAGTGGAGTCCAGATCAGGAAGGTCAAGTGGAGTCCAGATCAGGAAGGTCAAGTGGAGTCCAGATCAGGATGGTCAAGTGGAGTCCAGATCAGGATGGTCAACTGGAGTCCAGATCAGGATGGTCAAGTGGAGTTAAGATCAGGAAGTTCAAGTGGAGTCCAGATCAGGATGGTCAAGTGGAGTCCTGATCAGGAAGGTCAAGTGGAGTCCTGATCAGAATGGTCATTTGGAATCCAGATCAGGTACGTCAAGTGGAATCCAGATCAGGATGGTCAAGTGGAGTCCAGATCAGGATGGTCAAGTGGAATCCAGGCCAGGAAGGTCAAGTGGAGTCCAGATCAGGAAGGTCAAGTGGAATCCAGGCCAGGAAGGTCAAGTGGAGTCCAGGTCAGGAAGGTCAAGCGGAGTCCAGGTCAGGATGGTCAAGCGGAGTCAAGGTCAGGAAGGTCAAGTGGAGTCCAGGTCAGGAAGGTCAAGTGGAGTCCAGATCAGGATGGTCAAGTGGAGCCCAGATCAGGAAGGTCAAGTGGAGTCCAGATCAGGAAGGTCAAGTGGAATCCAGATCAGGAGCGTCAAGTGGAGTCCAGATCAGGAAGGTCAAGTGGAGTCCAGATCAGGAAGGTCAAGTGGAATTCAGATCAGGAAGGTCAAGTGGAGTCCAGATCAGGAAGGTCAAGTGGAGTCCAGATCAGGAAGATCAAGTGGAGTCTAGATCAGGAAGGTCAAGTGGAGTCCAAGTCAGAAATGTCAAGTAGAGTCCAGAGCAGGATGGTCAAGTGGAGTCCAGATCAGGAAGGGCAGGTGGAGTCCAGATCAGGAGCATCAAGTGGAGTCCAGATCATGAAGGACAAGAGGACTCCACATCAGGAAGGTCAAGTGGTGTCATGATCAAGAAGATCAAGTGGAGTCCAGATCAGGAAGGTCAAGTGGAGTCCAGATCAGGAAAGTCAAGTGAAATCAAGATCAGGAAGGTCAATTGGAGTCCAGATCAGGATGGTCAAGTGGAGTCTTGATCAGGAAGGTCATATGGAGTCCAGATCAGAAACGTAAAGTGGAGTCCAGATCAGGATGGTCAAATGGAGTCGCGGTCAGGAAGATCAAGTGGAGTCCTGACAAGGAAGGTCAAATTGAGTCCAGATCAGGAAGGTCAAGTGCAGTCCAGATCAAAGGAAGGTCAAGTAGAGTCCAGATCAGGAACATCAAGTGGAGTAGAGATCAGGAAGATCAAGTGGAGTCCAGATTAGGAAGATCAAGTTGAGTCAAGATCAGGAAGGTCAAGTGGAGTCCAGAGCAGGAAGGTCAAGTGGAGTCCAAGTCAGGAACGTCAAGTGGAGTCCAGAGCAGGAAGGTCAAGTGGAGTCCAAGTCAGGAGCATCAAGTAGAGTCCAGATCTTGAAGGTCAAGTGGAGTCCAGATCAAAAACGTCAAGTGGATTCCAGATCAGGAAGGTCAAGTGGAGTCCAGAGCAGGAAGGTCAAGTGGAGTCCAGATCAGGAAGGTCAAGTGGAATCCAGATCACGAGCGTCAAGTGGAGTCCAGATCAGGAAGGTCAAGTGGAGTCCAGATCAGGATGGTCAAGTGGAGTCCTGATCAGGAAGGTCAAGTGGAATCCAGATCAGGATGGTCAAGTGGAATACAGATCAGGATGGTTAAGTGGAGTCCTAGTCAGGAAAGTTAAGTGGAATTCAGATCAGGAAGGTCAAGTGGAGTCCAGGTCTGGAAGGTCAAGTGGAGGCCAGGTGAGGAAGGTCAAGTGGAATCCAGATCAGGAAGGTCAAGTGGACTCCTGATCAGGAAGGTCAAGGGGAATCCATATCACAAAGGTCAAGAGGAGTACAGACCAGGATGGTCAAGTGGAGCCCAGGTCAGGATGTTCAAGTGGAGTCCAGATCAGGATGGTCAAGTAGAGTCTAGATCAGGAAGGTCAAATGGAGTACAGATAAGGATGGTCAAGTGGAGTCCTGGTAAGTGGAGACCAGATCAGGAAGGTCAAGTGGTGTCCAGATCAGGAAGGTCAAGTGGAGTCCTGATCAAGAAAATCAAGTGGAGTCCAGATCAGGAAGGTCAAGTGGAGTCCAAATCAGGAAGGTCAAGTGGAGTCCTGATCAGGATGGTCAAGTGGAGTCCAGATCAGAAGGTCAAGTGGAGTGCAGATCAGGATGGTCAAGTGGAATCCAGATCAGAAAATTCAAGTGGAGTCCAGATCAGGAAGGTCAAGTGGAGTCCTGATCAGGAAGGCCAAGTGGAATCCAGATCAGGAAGGTCAAGTGAAGCCCAGATCAGGAAGGACAAGTGCAGTCCAGATCAGGATGGTCAAGTGGAGTCCAGATCAGGAAGGTCAAGTGGAGTCCAGATCAGGAAGGTCAAGTGGAGTCCAGATCAGGAAGGTCAAGTGGAGTCCAGATCAGGATGGTCAAGTGGAGTCCAGATCAGGAAGGTCAAGTGGAGTCCAGATCAGGATGGTCAAGTGGAGTCCAGATCAGGAAGGTCAAGTGGAGTCCAGATCAGGATGGTCAAGTGGAGTCCAGATCAGGAAGGTCAAGTGGAGTCCAGATCAGGAAGGTCAAGTGGAGTCCAGATCAGGATGGTCAAGTGGAGTCCAGATCAGGAAGGTCAAGTGGACTCCAGGTGAGGAACGTCAAGTGGAGTCCAGATCAGGAAGGTCAAGTGGAGTCCAGGTCAGGAAGGTCAAGTAGATTCCAAATCAGGAAGGTCAAGTGGAGTCATGATCAGGAAGGTCAAGTGGTGTCCTGATCAGGAAGGCCAAGTGGAGTCCAGATCAGGAAGGTCAAGTGGAATTCAGATCAGGATGGTCAAGTGGAGTCCAGATCAGGAAGGTCAAGTGGAGTCCAGTTCAGTAAGGTCAAGTGGAATCAAGATCAGGAGGGTCAAGTGGAGTCCAGATCAGGATCGTCAAGTTGAGTCATATCAGGAAGGTCAATTGGAGATCAGATAACAAAGGTCAAGTGTAGTACAGGTCAGGATGATCAAGTGGAATCCTGATCAGGAAGGTCAAGTGGAGTTTAGATCAGGAAGGTCAAGTGGAATCCAGATAAGGAAGGTCAAGTGGAGTCCAGATCAGGAAGATCAGGAAGGTCAAGTGGTCAAGTGGAGTCCTGTCCAGGAAGGTCAAGTAGAGTCCAAATCAGGAAGGTTAACTGGAATCCAGATCAGGAAGGTCAAGTGGAGTCCAGATCAGGAAGGTCAAGTGGAGTCCAGATCAGGATTGTCAAGTGGAGTCGAGATCATGAAGGTCAAGTGGAGACCAGATCAGGAGTCCAGGTCAAGTGGAGTCCAGATCAGGAAGGTGGAGTCAAGTGGAGTCCAGATCAGGATCAAGTGGAGTCAGGAAGGCCACGTGGAGTCCAGATCAGGATGGTCAAGTGGAATACAGATCAGGAAGGTCAAGTGGAGTCCAGATCAGGAAGGTCAAGTGGAGTCCAGATCAGGAAGGTCAAGTGGAGTCCAGATCAGGAAGGTCAAGTGGAGTCCAGATCAGGAAGGTCAAGTGGAGTCCAGATCAGGATGGTCAAGTGGAGTCCAGATCAGGAAAGTCAAGTGAAGTCCAGATCAGGATGGTCAACTGGTGTCCAGATCAGAAAGGTCAAGTGGAGTCCAGGTCAGGAAGGTCAAGTGGAGTCCAGGTCAGGATGGTCAAGCGGAGTCAAGGTCAGGAAGGTCAAGTGAAGTCCTGATCAGAAAGGTCAAGTGGAGTCCAGGTCAGGAAGGTCAAGTGGAGTCCAGGTCAGTAAGGTCAAGTGGAATCAAGATCAGGAAGGTCAAGTGGAGTCCAGATCAGGATGGTCAAGTGGAGTTCATATCAGGAAGGTCAACTGGAGTTAAGATAACTAAGGTCAAGTGTAGTACAGATCATGATGGTCAATTGGAGTCGAGATCAGGATGGTCAAGTGGAGTCCTGATCAGGAAGATAAAGTGGAGTCCCAGCCAGGAAGGTCAAATGGAGTCCAGATCCGGAAGGTCAAGTAGAGTCCAGACCAGGAAGGTCAAGTGGAGTAAAGATAAGGAAGGTCAAGTGGAGTCCAGATCAGGAAGATAAAGTGGAGTCCTGATCAGGAAGGTCTAGAGGAATCCAGATCTGGATGGTCAAGTGGAGTCCAGATCAGGAAGGTCAAGTGGAATTTAGATCAGGAAGGTCAAGTGGAGTCCAGATCAGGATGGTCAAGTGGAGTCCAGGTCAGAAAGGTCAAGTGGAGTCCAGGTCATTAAGGTCAAGCAGAGTCCAACTCAGGAAGGGCAAGTGGAGTAGAGGTCAGGAAGGTCAAGTGAAGTCCAGGTCAGGAAGGTCAAGTGGAGTCTAGGTCAGGAAGGTCAAGTGGAGTCAAGATCAGGAAGGTCAAGTTGAGTCCAGGTCAGGAAGGTCAAGTGGAGTGAAGGTCAGGAAGGTCAAGTGAAGTCCAGGTCAGGAAGGTCAAGTGGAGTCTAGGTCAGGAAGGTCAAGTGGAGTCAAGATCAGGAATGTCAAGTTGAGTCCAGGTCAGGAAGGTCAAGTGAAGTCAAGGTCAGGAAGGTCAAGAGGAGTCCGTATCAGGATGATCAAGTGGAGTCCAGATCAGGAAAGTCAAGTGGAGTCCAGATCAGGAAGGTCAAGTGGAGTCCAGATCAGGAAGGTCAAGTGGAGTCCAGATCAGGAAGGTCAAGTGGAGTCCAGATCAGGAAGGTATAGTTGAGTCCTGATCAGGATGGTCAAGTGGAATCCAGATCAGGAAGGTCAAGTGGAGTCCAGATCACGAAGGTTAAGTGAAGTCCAGATCAGGAGCGTCAAGTGGAATCCAGATCAGGAAGGTCAAGTGAAGTCCAGATCAGGAAGGTCAAGTGGAGTCCAGATCAGGAAGCTCAAGTCCAGAGCAGGAAGGTCAAGTGGAGTCCAAATCAGGTACGTCAATTGGAGTCCTGATCAGGAAGGTCAAGTTGAGTCCAGATCAGGAATTTCAAGTGCAATCCGGATCAAAGGAAGGTCAAGTGGAGTCCAGATCAGGAATGTCAAGTGGAGTCCATATCAGGATGGTCATGTGGGGTCCAGACCAGGAAGGTCAAGGGGAGTCCAGATTAAAAAGGTCAAGTGCAGAGTGGAATCCAGATCAGGAAGGTCAAGTGGAATCCAGATCAGGAAGGTCAAGTGGAGCCCAGATCAGGAAGGTCAATTAGAGTCGAGATTAGGATGGTCAAGTGGAGTCCTGATCAGGAAGGTCAAGTGGAGTCCAGATCAGGAAGGTCAAGTGAAGTCCAGGTCAGAAAGGTCAAGTGGAGACCAGGTCAAGTGGAGTCCTGATCAGGAAGGTCAAGTGGTGTCCTGATCAGGAAGGCCAAGTGGAGTCCAGATCAGGATGGTCAAGTGGAGTACAGATCAGGAAGGTCAAGTGGAGTCCAGATCAGGAAGGTCAAGTGGAGTCCAGGTCACGAAGGTCAAGTGGAGTCCAGATCAGGAAGGTTAAGTGGAATCCAGATCAGGAAGGTCAAGTGGAGTCCAGATCAGGATGGTCAAGTGGAGTCCAGATCAGGAAGGTCAAGTGGAGTCCAGATCAGGAAGGTCAACTGGAGTCGAGATTAGGATGGTCAAGTGGAGTCCTGATCAGGAAGGTCAAGTGGAGTCCAGATCAGGAAGGTCAAGTGAAGTCCAGGTCAGAAAGGTCAAGTGGAGACCAGGTCAGGGAGGTCAAGTGGAATCCAGATCAGGAAGGTCAAGTGGAGTCCTGATCAGGAAGGTCAAGTGGAGCCCAGATCAGGAAGGTCAACTGGAGTCGAGATTAGGATGGTCAAGTGGAATCCAGATCAGGAAGGTCAAGTGGAATTCAGATCAGGAAGGTCAAGTTTAGTCCAGATCAGGAAGGTCAAGTGGAATTCAGATCTGGAAGGTCAAGTGGAGTCCAGATCAGGATAGTCAAGTCCAGATCAGGAAGTGGAGTCCAGGTCAAGTGGTCAAGTCAGATCAGATCAGTGAAGGTCAAGTGGAGTCTAGATCAGAAAGGTCAAGTGGAGTCCAGATCAGGAAGGTCAAGTGGAGTCCAGATCAGGATGGTCAAGTGGAGTCCAGATCAGGAAGGTCAAGTGGAGTCCAGATCAGGAAGGTCAAGTGGAGTCCAGATCAGGAAGGTCAAGTGGAGTCCAGATCAGGAAGGTCAAGTGGAGTCCAGATCAGGATGGTCAAGTGGAGTCCAGATCAGGAAGGTCAAGTGGAGTCCAGATCAGGAAGGTCAAGTGGAGTCCAGATCAGGAAGGTCAAGTGGAGTCCAGATCAGGAAGGTCAAGTGGAGTCCAGATCAGGAAGGTCAAGTGGAGTCCAGATCAGGATGGTCAAGTGGAATCCAGATCAGGAAGGTCAAGTGGAGTCCAGATCAGGAAGGTCAAGTGGAGTCCAGATCAGGATGGTCAAGTGGAGTCCAGATCAGGAAGGTCAAGTGGAGTCCAGATCAGGATGGTCAAGTGGAATCCAGATCAGGAAGGTCAAGTGGAATTCATATCAGGATGGTCAAGTGGAGCCCAGATCAGGATGGTCAAGTGGAGTCCAGATCAGGATGGTCAAGTCGAGTCCAGATCAGGAAGGTCAAGTGGAGTCCAGGTTAATGAGGTCAAGTGGAGTCCTGATCAGGAACGTCAAGTGGAGCCCAGATCAGGAAGGTCAAGTGGAGTCCAGTCAAGTGGAGTCCAGATCAGGATGGTCAAGTGGAGTCCAGATCAGGAAGGTCATGTCAAGTGGAGTCCATCAGGAACGTCAAGTGGAGTCCAGATCAGGAAGTGGAGTCCAAATCAATTACGTCAAGTGGAGTCGAGATCAGGAAGGTCAAGTGGAGACCAGATCAGGATGGTCAATTGGAATCCAGATCAGGAAGGTCAAGTGGAGCCCAGATCAGGATGTTCAAGTGGGGTAAAGATCAAGGTCAAGTGGAGTCCAGATCAGGATGGTCAATTCGAATCCAGATGATGAGCGTCAAGTGGAGTCCAGATCAGGATGGTCAAGTTGAATCCAGATCAGGATGGTCAAGTGGAGTCCAGATCAGGAAGGTCAAGTGGAGTCCAGACCAGGATGGTCAAGTGGAATCCAGATCAGGAAGGTCAAGTGGAATCCAGATCAGGATGGTATAGTGGAGTCCAGATCAGGATGGTCAAGTGGAGTCCAGATCAGGAAGGTCAAGTGGAGTCCAGATCAGGATGGTCAAGTGGAGTCCAGATCAGGAAGGTCAAGTGGAGTCCAGATCAGGAAGGTCAAGTGGAGTCCAGATCAGGAAGGTCAAGTGGAGTCCAGATCAGGATGGTCAAGTGGAGTCCAGATCAGGAAGGTCAAGTGGAGTCCAGATCAGGATGGTCAAGTGGAGTCCAGATCAGGATGGTCAAGTGGAGTCCAGATCAGGAAGGTCAAGTGGAGTCCAGATCAGGATGGTCAAGTGGAGTCCAGATCAGGATGGTCAAGTGGAGTCCAGATCAGGAAGGTCAAGTGGAGTCCAGATCAGGAAGGTCAAGTGGAGTTAAGATCAGGAAGGTCAAGTGGAGTCAAGATCAATCAAAGGAAGGTCAAGTAGAGTCCAGATCAGGAACATCAAGTGGAGTAGAGATCAGGAAGATCAAGTGGGGTCCAGATCAGGAAGGTCAAGGGGAGTCCAGATTAGGAAGGCCTAGTGGAGTCAAGATCAGGAAGGTCAAGTGGAGTCCAGATCAGGAAGGTCAAGTGGAGTCCAGATCAGGATTGTCAAGTGGAATCCAGATCAGGATGGTCAAGTGGAGTCGAGATCAGCAAGGTCAAGTGGAGTCAAGATCAGGAAGGTCAAGTGAATCCAGATCTGGAAGGTCAAGTGGAGTCCAGATGAGGAACGTCAAGTGGAGTCCAGATCAGGAAGGTCAAGTGGAGTCCAAATCAGGAAGGTTAAGTGAAGTACACATCAGGAACGTCAAGTGGAGTCCAGATCTGGAAGGTCAAGTGGAATCCATGTCAAGATGGTCAAGTGGAATCCAGATCTGGAAGGTCAAGTGGACTCCAGATCAGGAAGGTTAAGTGAAGTCAAGATCAGGATGGTCAAGTGGAATCCAGATCAGGAAGGTCAAGTGGAGCCCAGATCAGAAAGGTCAATTGGAGTCTAGATTAGGATGGTCAAGTGGAGTCCTGATCAGGAAGGTCAAGTGGAGTCCAGATCAGGAAGGTCAAGTGGAGTCCAGATCAGGAAGGTCAAGTGGAGTCCAGATCAGGAAGGTCAAGTGGAGTCCAGATCAGGAAGGTCAAGTGGAGTCCAGATCAGGAAGGTCAAGTGGAGTCCAGATCAGGATTGTCAACTGGAGTCCAGATAAGGAAGGTCAAGTGGAGTCCAGATCAGGAAGGTCAAGTGGGGTACAGATCGTGAAGGTCAAGTGGAGTCCAGATCAGGATGGTCAAGTGGAGTCAGGAGGAAGGTCAAGTGGAGTCCTGATCAGGAATATCAAGTGGAGTCCAGATCAGGAAGGTCAAGTGGAGTCCAGATCAGGAAAGACAAGTGGAAAACAGAACATGATGGTCTAGTGGAGTCCAGATCAGGAAGGGCAAGTGGAGTCCAGTTCAGGAAGGTCAAGTGGAGTCCAGGTCAGGAAGGTCAAGTGGAGTCCAGAGCAGGAAGGTCAAGTGGAGCTCCAGATCAGGAAGGTCAAGTGGAATCCAGATCAGGAGTGTCAAGTGGAGTCCAGATCAGGAAAGTCAAGTGGAGTCCAAGATCAGGAAGGTCAAGTGGAGTCCTGATCAAGAAGATAAAGTGGAGTCCAGATCAGGAAGGTCAAGTGGATTCCAAATCAGGAAGGTCAAGTGGAGTCCAGATCAGGAAGGTTAAGTGGAGTATAGATGAGGAAGGCCAAGTGGAGTCCAGATCAGGATGGTCAAGTGGACTCCAGATCAGTCCAGATCAGGAAGGTCAAGTGGAGTCCAGAGCAGGAAGGTCAAGTGGAGATCAGGAGGTCAAGTCCAAGTGGAGTCCAGATCAGGATGGTTAAGTATAGCACTGATCAGGAAGGTCAAGTGGAGTCCAGATAAGGATGATCAAGTGGAGTCCTGATCAGGAAGGCCAAGTGGAGTCCAGATCAGAAAGGTCAAGTGGAGTTCAGATAAGGAACGTCAAGTGGAGTCCAGATCAAAAAGGTCAAGTGGAGTCTATGTCAGGATGGTCAAGTTGAGTCCAGATCAGGAAGGTCAAGAGGAGTCCGGCTCAGAATGGTCAAGTGGAGTCCACGTCATGAAGGTCAAGTGCACCCCAGATCAAGATGGTCAAGTGGAGTCCAGATCAGGAAGGTCAAGTGGAGTCCAGATCAGGATGGTCAAGTGGAGTCCAGGTCAGTTTGCTCAAGTGGAGTCCTGATCAGGAAGGTCAAGTGGAATCCAGATCAGGATGGTCAAGTGGAGTCCAGATCAGGAAAGTCAAGTGGAGTCCAGATCAGGAAGGTTAAGTGGAGACCAGCTCAGGAAGGTCAAGTGGAGTCCAGATCAGGAAGGACAAGTGGAAGATCAGGAAGGTCAAGTCCATATCAGGAAGGTTAAGTGGAATCCAGATCAGGAAGGTCAAGTGGAGTCCAGGAAGGTCATGAAGATCAAGTGGAGTCCTGATCAGGAAGGCCAAGTGGAGTCCAGATCAGGAAGGTCAAGTGGAGTCCATATAACAGGAAGGTCAAGTGGAGTCCAGATCAGGAACGTCAAGTGGAGTCCACATCAGGAAGGTCAAGTGGAGTCCAGATCAGGAAGGTCAAGTGGAGTCCAGATCAGGAAGGTCAAGTGGCGTCCAGATCAGGAAAGTCTAGTTGAGTCCAGATCAGGAAAGTCTAGTTTAGTCCAGATAACTAAGGTCAAGTGGAGTACAGACCAGGATGGTCAAGTGGAGTCCAGGTCACGATTGCCAAGTGGAGTGCGGATCAGGATGGTCAAGTGGAGTCCAGATCAGGAAGGTCAAGTGGAGTCAAGATAACTAAGGTCAAGTGAAGTCCAGATCAGGATGGTCAAGTGGAGATCAGGAAGGTCAGATAAGGAAGGTCAAGTGGAGTCCAGATCAGGAAGGTCAAGTGTAGTCCAGATCAGGAAGGTCAAGTGGAGTCCAGATCAGGATGGTCAAGTGGAATCCAGATCAGGAAGGTCAAGTGGAGTCCAGATCAGTAAGGTCAAGTGGAATCAAGATCAGGAAGGTCAAGTGGAGTCCAGATCAGTAAGGTCAAGTGGAATCAAGTTCAGGAAGGTCAAGTGGAGTCCAGATCAGGATGGTCAAGTGGAATCCAGATCAGGAAGGTCAAGTGGAGTCCAGATCAGGAAGGTCAAGTGGAGTCCAGATCAGGATGGTCAAGTGGAATTCTGATCAGCATGGTCAAGTAGAGCCGAGATCAGTATGGTCTAGTGGAGTCCATGTCAGGATGGTCACGTAGAGTCGAGATCAGGAAGGTCAAGTGGAGTCCAGATGAGGATGGTCAAGTGGAGTCCAGATCAGGATGGTCAAGTGAAGTCCAGATCAGGAAGTTCAAGTGGAGTCTAGATCAGGAAGGTCCAGATCAGATCAAGTGAAGATCAGGAAGGTTAAGTGGAGTCCAGATCAGGAAGGTCAAGTGGAGTCAGGATGGTCAAGTGGAATCCAGATCAGGAAGGTCAAGTGGAGTCCAGATCAGGATGGTCAAGTGGAGTCCAGATCAGGATGGTCAAGTGGAGTCCAGATCAGGAAGGTCAAGTGGAGTCCAGATCAGGATGGTCAAGTGGAATCCAGATCAGAAAATTCAAGTGGAGTCCAGATCAGGAAGGTCAAGTGGAGTCCTGATCAGGAAGGCCAAGTGGAATCCAGATCAGGATGGTCAAGTGAAGCCCAGATCAGGAAGGTCAAGTAGAGTCCAGACCAGGATGGTAAAGTGGAATACAGATCAGGATGGTCAAGTGGAGTCGAGATCAGGAAGGTCAAGTGGAATCCATATCAGGATGGTCAAGTGGAGCCCAGATCAGGATGGTCAAGTGGAGTCCAGATCAGGATGGTCAAGTGGAGTTCAGATCTGGAAGGTCAAATGGAGTCAAGATAACAAAGGTCAAGTGGAGTGCAGACCAGGATGGTCAAGTGGAGTCCAGGTCACGATGGGCAAGTGGAGTCCAGATCAGGATGGTCAAGTGGAGTCCAGATCAGGAAGGTCAAGTGGAGTCCAGATCAGGATGGTCAAGTGGAGTCCAGATCAGGATGGTCAAGTGGAGTCTAGATCAGGATGGTCAAGTGGAGTCCAGATCAGGAAGGTCAAGTGGAGTCCAGATCAGGAAGGTCAAGTGGAGTCCAGATCAGGAAGGTCAAATGGAGTCCAAATCAGGATGGTCAAGTGGAGTGGAGTCCAGATCAGGAAGGTCAAGTGGAGTCCAGTTCAGGAAGGTCAAGTGGAGTCCAGATCAGGAACGTCAAGTGTAGTTCAGATCAGGAAGGTCAAGTGGAGCCCAGATCACGATGTTCAAGTGGAGTCCCGATAAGGATGGTGAAGTGGAGTCCTGGTCAGGAAGGCCAAGTGGAGTCTTGATCAGAATGGTCAAGTGGAATAGAGATCAGGATTGTCAAGTGGAGTCCAGATCAGGAAGGTGAAGTGGAGTCCAGACCAGGATGGTCAAGTGGAGTCCAGATCAGGAAGGTCAAGTGGAATTTAGATCAGGAAGGTCAAGTGGACCCCAGATCATGATGGTCAAGTGGAGTACAGATCTGGAAGATCAAGTGGAGTCCAGATCAGGAAGGTTAATTGGAGTCCACATCAGGAAGGTCATATGGAGTCCAGATCAGGAGTGTCAAGTGGAGTCCAGATCAGGAAAGTCAAGTGGAGTCCAGATCAGGAAGGTTAAGTGGAGACCAGCTCAGGAAGGTCAAGTGGAGTCCAGATCAGGAAGGTCAAGTGGAGTTCAGGCCAGTAAGGTCAAGTGGAGTCCAGGTAAGGAAAGTCAAGTGGAGTCCAGATCAGGAAGGTAAAGTGGAGTCCAGATCAGGAAGGTCAAGTGAAGTTCAGGTCAGGAAGGTCAAGTGGGGTACAGATCAGGATGGTCAAGTGGAACCCAGATCAGGATGGTCAAGTGGAGTCCTGATCAAAAAGGTAAAGTGAGGTCCAGGCCAGGATGGTCAAGTGGAGTCCAGATCAGGATGGTCAAGTGGAGTCCAGATCAGGAAGGTCAAGTGGAGTCCAGATCAGGATGGTCAAGTGGAATCCAGATCAGGAAGGTCAAGTGGAGTCCAGATCAGGAAGGTCAAGTGGAGTCCAGATCAGGATGGTCAAGTGGAATCCAGATCAGGAAGGTCAAGTGGAGTCCAGATCAGGAAGGTCAAGTGGAGTCCAGATCAGGAAGGTCAAATGGAATCCAGATCTGGAAGGTCAAGTGGAGTCCAGATGAGGAAGGTCAAGTGGAGTCCAGATCAGGAAGGTCAAGTAGAGTCCAGATCAGGATGGTCAAGTGGAGTCGAGATCAGGAAGGTCAAGTGGAGTCCAGATCAGGATGGTCAAGTGGAGTCCTGATCAGGAAGGTCAAGTGGAGTCTAGATCAGGAAGGTCATGTGAAGTCCTGATCAGAAAGGTTAAGTGGAGTCCAGGTCAGGAAGGTCAAGTGGAGTCCAGGACAGTAAGGTCAAGTGGAGTCCTGATCAGGAAGGTCAAGTGGAATCCAGATCACTAAGGTCAAGTGGAGTACAGACCAGGATGGTCAAGTGGAGTCGAGATCAGGAAGGTCAAGTGGAGTCCAGATCAGGATGGTCAATTGCAGTCCAGTTCAGGAAGGTCAAATGGACTCCAGTTGAGGAAGGTCAAGTGGAGTACAGATCAGGATGGTCAAGTGGAGTCGAGATCAGGAAGGTCAAGTAGAGTCCAGATCACTAAATTCAAGTAGAGTACAGATTTGGATGGTCAAGTGGAGTCGAGATCAGGAAGGTCAAGTAGAGTCCTGATCAGGAAGGTCAAGCGGAGTACAGATCAGGAAGGTCAAGTGGAGTCCAGATTAGGAAGATCAAGTTGAGTCAAGATCAGGAAGGTCAAGTGGAATCCAGATCAGAAACGTAAAGTGGAGTCCAGATCAGGATGGTCAAGTGGTGTCCAGATCAGGATGGTCAATGAGAGTCCAGATCAGGAAGGTCAAGTGGAGTCCAGATTAGGAAGGTCAAGTGGAGTCCAGATCAGGAAGGTCAAGTTGAGTCCAGATCAGGAAGGTCAAGTGGAGTCCAGAGCAGGAAGGTCAAGTGGAGTCCAAATCAGGTACGTCAAGTGGAGTAAAGATCAGGAAGGTCAAGTGGAGTCCAGATCAGGATGGTCAAGTGGGGTAAAGATCAAGAAGGTCAAGTGGAGTCCAGATCAGGAAGGTTAAGTGGAGACCAGCTCAGGAAGGTCAAGTGGAGTCCAGATCAGGAAGGTCAAGTGGAGTCCAGGCCAGGAACATCAAGTGGAGTCCAGGTCAGGAGGGTCAAGTGGAGTCCAGTTCAGGAAGGTCAATAGGTAAGACACATATGCAACAGTTAGGTATCTTTATTATGAAACGTTTCGCCTACACAGTAGGCTTCTTCAGTCAAGTACAGAAAAGTTGATAGAAGCAGAAGATACTTGAAGACGATGTAATCACTCCATCACCCTTAAAGTTTTGAGGTGGTCAGTCCCTCAGTCTGGAGAAGAGCATTGTTCCATAGTATGAAACAATATGGAGATGAAGTGACATGATGGGGCTTTTTATAGCGCCAAGAGGTGAGACGTAGGCCACTAGGAGAGGTAAGAACTCAGATGTTGAAAGGTCAGGTCCCTCTCAAATCCAGCCGCTCTCACTAGTGGAAGTTGTCAAAGTTGATTGCAGGTCTGTACCAAGATACCCTTGTGTTGCAGTGTCTGACAGATTGAACATTAAAATGGTATAAAATACCGACAGGTTGTTAGGTAAGACACATATGCAACAGTTAGGTATCTTTATTATGAAACGTTTCGCCTACACAGTAGGCTTCTTCAGTCAAGTACAGAAAAGTTGATAGAAGCAGAAGATACTTGAAGACGATGTAATCAGTCCATCACCCTTAAAGTTTTGAGGTGGTCAGTCCCTCAGTCTGGAGAAGAGCATTGTTCCATAGTATGAAACAATATGGAGATGAAGTGACATGATGGGGCTTTTTATAGCGCCAAGAGGTGAGACGTAGGCCACTAGGAGAGGTAAGAACTCAGATGTTGAAAGGTCAGGTCCCTCTCAAATCCAGCCGCTCTCACTAGTGGAAGTTGTCAAAGTTGATTGCAGGTCTGTACCAAGATACCCTTGTGTTGCAGTGTCTGACAGATTGAACATTAAAATGGTATAAAATACCGACAGGTTGTTAGGTAAGACACATATGCAACAGTTAGGTATCTTTATTATGAAACGTTTCGCCTACACAGTAGGCTTCTTCAGTCAAGTACAGAAAAGTTGATAGAAGCAGAAGATACTTGAAGACGATGTAATCAGTCCATCACCCTTAAAGTTTTGAGGTGGTCAGTCCCTCAGTCTGGAGAAGAGCATTGTTCCACAGTATGAAACAATATGGAGATGAAGTGACATGATGGGGCTTTTTATAGCGCCAAGAGGTGAGACGTAGGCCACTAGGAGAGGTAAGAACTCAGATGTTGAAAGGTCAGGTCCCTCTCAAATCCAGCCGCTCTCACTAGTGGAAGTTGACAAAGTTGATTTCAGGTCTGTACCAAGATACCCTTGTGTTGCAGTGTCTGACAGAGTGAACATTGTGAGAGTAAGACACATGTGCAACATCTGGGTATCTTTATTGTAGACGTTTCGCCATCCAGTGGCTTTATCAATACAAATTCTAGGACATAACTTGAAAACAGTAGAACTATGTACAGAAGATGAGGTAATCAGTCCCTCAACCTAGGAGTAGGTGCGAACAGCACCATAGTCGTGGAGAATCTCCACGACTATGGTGCTGTTCGCACCAAGTTATGTCCTAGAATTTGTATTGATAAAGCCACTGGATGGCGAAACGTCTACAATAAAGATACCCAGATGTTGCACATGTGTCTTACTCTCATCTTGTCGGTATTATATACCATTCGTACACAGATTGAACATTAAAATGGTATAAAATACCGACAGGTTGTTAGGTAAGACACATATGCAACAGTTAGGTATCTTTATTATGAAACGTTTCGCCTACACAGTAGGCGTCTTCAGTCAAGTACAGAAAAGTTGATAGACTGATGGGTTGATGGACTGATTACATCGTCTTCAAGTATCTTCTGCTTCTATCAACTTTTCTGTACTTGACTGAAGAAGCCTACTGTGTAGGCGAAACGTTTCATAATAAAGATACCTAACTGTTGCATATCTGTCTTACCTAACAACCTGTCGGTATTTTATACCATTCTAATGTTCAATCTGTCAGACACTGCAACACAAGGGTATCTTGGTACAGACCTGCAATCAACTTTGACAACTTCCACTAGTGAGAGCGGCTGGATTTGAGAGGGACCTGACCTTTCAACATCTGAGTTCTTACCTCTCCTAGTGGCCTACGTCTCACCTCTTGCCGCTATAAAAAGCCCCATCATGTCACTTCATCTCCATATTGTTTCATACTATGGAACAATGCTCTTCTCCAGACTGAGGGACTGACGACCTCAAAACTTTAAGGGTGATGGACTGATTACATCGTCTTCAAGTATCTTCTGCTTCTATCAACTTTTCTGTACTCGACTGAAGAAGCCTACTTTGTAGGCGAAACGTTTCATAATAAAGATACCTAACTGTTGCATATGTGTCTTACCTAACAACCTGTCGGTATTTTATACCATTTTAATGTTCAATCTGTCAGACACTGCAACACAAGGGTATCTTGGTACAGACCTGCAATCAACTTTGACAACTTCCACTAGTGAGAGCGACTGGATTTGAGAGGGACCTGACCTTTCAACATCTGAGTTCTTACCTCTCCTAGTGGCCTACGTCTCACCTCTTGGCGCTATAAAAAGCCCCATCATGTCACTTCATCTCCATATTGTTTCATACTATGGAACAATGCTCTTCTCCAGACTGAGGGACTGACCACCTCAAAACTTTAAGGGTGATGGACTGATTACATCGTCTTCAAGTATCTTCTGCTTCTATCAACTTTTCTGTACTTGACTGAAGAAGCCTACTGTGTAGGCGAAACGTTTCATAATAAAGATACCTAACTGTTGCATATGTGTCTTACCTAACAACCTGTCGGTATTTTATACCATTTTAATGTTCAGGAAGGTCAAATGGAGCCCAGGTCAAGAAGGTAAAGTGGAGTCCATGTGAGGAAGGTCAAGTGGAGTCCAGGTCAGGAAGGTGAAGGAGAGTCCAGGTGTGGAAGGCTGCGTGGAATCCAGGTCAGGAAGGTCAAGTGGAGTCCAGGTCAGGAAGGTCAGTGGAGTCCAGCTCAGGATGGTCAAGTGGAGTCCAGGTCAAGATGGTCAAGTGGAGTCCAGGTCATGAAAGTCAAGTGGAGTCGAGGTCAGGAAGTTCAAGTGGAGTCCAAATCAGGAAGGTCAAGTGGAGTCTAGGTCAGGAAGGTCAAGTGGAGTCCAACTCATGAAGGCCAAGTGGAATAGAGGTCAGGAATGTCAAGTGGAGTCTAGGTCAGGAAGGTCAAGTGGAGTCAAGATCAGGAAGGTCAAGTTGAGTCCAGGTCAGGAAGGTCAAGTGGAGTGAAGGTCAGGAAGGTCAAGAGGAGTCCGTATCAGGATGATCAAGTGGAGTCCAGGTCAGGGTGGTCAAGTAGAGTCCAGATCAGGATGGTCAAGTGTAGTCCAGATCAGGAAGGTCAAGTGGAGTCCAGATCAGGATAGTCAAGTGAAGTCCAGGTCAGGATGGTCAAGTGGAGTCTTGATCAGGAAGGTCAAGTGGAATTCAGATCAGGTACATCAAGTGGAGTAAAGATCAGGAAGGTCAAGAGGAGTCCAGATCAGGATGGTCAAGTGGGGTCCAGATCAAGAATGTCAAGTGGAGCCCAGATCAGGAAGGTTAAGTGGAGACCAGCTCAGTAAAGTCAAGTGGAGTCCACATCAGGAAGGTCAAGTGGAGTCCAGGCCAGGAAGGTCAAGTGGAGTGCAGGTAAGGAAGCCCAAGTGGAGTCCAGATCATAAAGTTCAAGTGGAGTCCCGGCCAGGAAGGTCAAGTAGAGACCATGTCAGGAGGGTCAAGAGGAGTCCAGGTCAGGAAGGTCAAGTGGAGTCCAGGTCAGGAAGGTAAAGTGGAGTCCATGTGAGGAAGGTCAAGTGGAGTCCAGGTCAGGAAGGTGAAGGGGAGTCCAGTTGTGGAAGGTCAAGTGGAATCCAGGTTAGGAAGGTCAAGTGGAGTCCACGTCAATAAGGTCAAGTAGAGCTCAGGTCAGGAAGGTCAGTGGGTTCCAGCTCAGGATGGTCAAGTGGAGTCAAGGTCAGGATGGTCAAGTGGAGACCAGGTCAGGAAGGTCAGTGTAGTCCTGCTCAGGATAGTCAAGTGGAGTCCAGGTCAGGATGGTCAAGTGGAGTCCAGGTCAGGAAGGTCAAGCGGAGTCCAACTCAGGAAGGCCAAGTGGAGTAGAGGTCAGGAAGGTCAGGTGAAGTCCTGGTCAGAAACGTCAAGTGGAGTCCAGGTCAGGAAGGTCAAGTGGAGTCCAGATCAGGAAGGTCGAATGGACTCCAGTTGAGGAATGTCAAGTGAAGTACAGATCATGATGGTCAAGTGGAGTCGAGATCAGGAAGGTCAAGTAGAGTCCTGATCAGGAAGGTCAAGCGGAGTACAGATCAGGAAGGTCAAGTGGAGTCCAGATTAGGAAGATCAAGTTGAGTCTAGATCAGGAAGGTCAAGTGGAGTCCAGATCAGGAAGGTCAAGAGGAGTCCAGAGCAGGAAGGTCAAGTGGAGTCCAAGTCAGGAACGTCAAGTGGAGTCCAGAGCAGGATGGTCAAGTGGAGTCCAGATCAGGAAGGTCAGGTGAAGTCCAGATCAGGAGCGTCAAGTGGAGTCCAGATCTTGAAGGTCAAGTGGAGTCCAGATCAGGAAAGTCAAGTGGAGTCCTGATCAAGAAGATCAAGTTGAGTCCAGATCAAAAAGGTCAAGTGGATTCCAAATCAGGAAGGTCAAGTGGAGTCCTGATCAGGAAAGTCAAGTGAAATCAAGAACAGGAAGGTCAATTGGAGTCCAGATCAGGAAGGTTAAGTGGAGTCCAGATGACGAAGGCCAAGTGGAGTCCAATTCAGGAAGGTCAAGGGGAGTCCAGATCAGGAAGGTTAAGTGGAGTTAAAGTCAGAATGGTCAAGTGGAGTCCAGATCAGGAAGGGTAAGTGGAGTTCAGATCAGGAAGGCCAAGTGGAGTCCAGATCAGGAACATCAAGTGTAGTTCAGATCAGGAAGGTCATGTGGAGCCCAGATCAGGAAGGTCAAGTGGAATCCAGATCAGGATGATCAAGTGGAATCCAGATCAGGAAGGTCAAGTGGAATTCACATCAGGATGGTCAAGTGGAGCCCAGATCAGCATGGTCAACTGGAGTCCAGGTCAGGAAGGTCAAGTGGAGTCCAGATCAGGAAGGTCATAAGGAGTCCAGGTCAGGAAGGTCAAGTGGAGTCCAGATCAGAAAGGTCAAGTGGGGAACAAATCAGGATTGTCAAGTGTAGTCCAGATTAGGAAGGTCAAGTGGAGTCTAGATCAGGATGGTCAAGTGGAGTCCAGGTCAGTATAGTCAAGTGGAGTCCTGATCAGGAAGGTCAAGAGGAATCCAGATCAGGATGGTCAGGTGGAGTCCAGATCAGGAAGGTCAAGTGGAATTCAGATCAGGAAGGTCAAGTGGAATCCATGTCAGGATGGTCAAGTGTAGTCCTGATCAGGAAGGTCAAGTGGAGTCCAGGTAAGGAAAGTCAAGTGGAGTCCAGATCAGGAAGGTAAAGTGGAGTCCTGGCCAGGAAGGTCAAGTGGTGTCCAGGTCAGGAGGGTCAAGCAGAGTCCAGGTCAGGAAGATCAAGAGGAGTCCATGTCAGGATGGTCAAGTGGAGTCCAGGTGAAGAAGGTCAAGTGAAGTCCAGGTCAGGAAGGTCAAGTAGAGTCCAGGTAAGGAAGGACAAGTGGACTCAAGGTCAGGAAGGTCTAGTGAAGTCCACGTCAGGAAGGTCAAGAGGAGTCCAGGTCAGGAAGGTCACTGAAGTCCAGCTCAGGATAGTCAAGTGGAGTCCAGGTCAGGATGGTCAAGTGAAGTCCAGGTCAGGAAAGTCAAGTGGAGTTTAGGTCAGGAAGGTCAAGTGGTGTCCAGATCAGGAAGGTCAAGTGGAGTCCAGGTCAGGAAGGTCAAGCGGAGTCCAACTCAGGAAGGCCAAGTGGAGTAGAGGTCAGGAAGGTCAGGTGAAGTCCTGGTCAGAAACGTCAAGTGGAGTCCAGGTCAGGAAGGTCAAGTGGAGTCAAGATCAGAAAGGTCAAGTTGAGTCCAGGTCAGGAAGGTCAAGTGGAATCCAGGTGAGGAAGATCAAGAGGAGTCCATGTCAGGATTGTCAAGTTGAGTCCAGGTCAGGATGGTCAAGTAGAGTCCAGATCAGGATGGTTAAGTGTAGTCCAGATCAGGAAGGTCAAGTGGAGTCCAGATCAGGATGGTCAAGTGGAGTCCTGATCAGGAAGGTCAAGTGGAATCCAGATCAGGATGGTCAAGTGGAATACAGATCAGGAAATTCAAGTGGAGTCCAGATCAGGATGGTCAAGTGGAGTCGAGATCAAGAAGGTCAAGTGGAGTGCATATCAGGATGGTCAGGTGGAATCTAGATCAGGAAGATCAAGTGGAATTCACATCAGGATGGTCAAGTGGAGCCTAGATCAGTATGGTCAAGTGGAGTCCAGATCAGGATGGTCAAGTAGAGTCGAGATCAGGAAGGTCAAGTGGAGTCCAGATCAGGATGGTCAAGTGGAATCCAAATCAGGAAGGTCAAATGGAGTCCAGATTAGGAAGATCAAGTTGAGTCAAGTTCAGGAAGGTCTAGGGTAGTCCAGATCATGAAGGTCAAGTATAGTCCAAAGCAGGAAGGTCAAGTGGAGTCCAAGTCAGAAACGACAAGTGGAGTCCAGAGCAGGATGGTCAAGTGGAGTCCAGATGAGGAAGGTCAGGTGGCGTCCAGATCAGGAAGGTCAAGTGGTGTCCTGATCAAGAAGATCAAGTGGAGTCCAGATCAGGAAGGTCAAGTGGAGTCCTAATCAGGAAGGTCAAGTGGAGTCAAGATCAGGAAAGTCAAGTGAAACCAAGATCAGGAAGGTCAATTGGAGTGCAGATGAGGAAGGTTAAGTGGAGTATAGATGAGAAGGCCAAGTGGAGTCCAGTCCAGGAAGCTCAAGTGGAGTCCAGATCTGGAAGGTTAAGTGGAGTTAAAATCAGATTGGTCAAGTGGAGTCCAGATCAGGAAGGTCAAGTGGAGTTCAGATGAGGAAGGTCAAGTGGAGTCCAGATCAGGAACATCAAGTGTAGTTCATATCAGGAAGGTCAAGTGGAGTACAGATCAGGATGGTCAAGTGGAGTCCTGATCAGGAAGGTCAAGTGGAATCCAGATTACTAAAGTCAAGTGGAGTACAGACCAGGAAGGTGAAGTGGAGTCGAGATCAGGAAGGTCAAGTGGACTCCAGATCAGGATGGTCAATTGCAGTCCTGTTCAGGAAGGTCGAATGGAGTCCAGTTGAGGAAGGTCAAGTGAAGTACAGATCAGGATGGTCAAGTGGAGTCGAGATCAGGAAGGTCAAGTGGAATCCAGATCACTAAGGTTAAGTAGAGTACAGATCTGGATGGTAAAGTGGAGTCGAGATCAGAAAGGTCAAGTGGAGTCCTGATCAGGAAGGTCAAGCTATGTCCAGATTAGGAAGGTCAAGTGGAATCCAGATTAGGAAGATCAAGTTGAGTTTACATCAGGAAGGTCAAGTGAAGTCCAGATCTGGAAGGTCAAGAGTAGTCCAGAGCAGGAAGGTCAAGTGGAGTCCAAGTCAAGAACGCCAAGTGGAGTCCAGAGCAGGATGTTCAAGTGGAGTCCAGATCAGGAAGGTCAGTTGAAGTCCAGATCAGGAGCGTCAAGTGGAGTCCAGATCTTGAAGGTCAGGTGAAGTCCAGATCAGGAGCGTCAAGTAGAGTCCAGATTTTGAAGGTCAAGTGGAGTCCAGATCAAAAAGGTCAAGTGGATTCCAAATGAGAAAGGTCAAGTGGAGTCCAGATCAGGAAAGTCAAGTGAAATCAAGATCAGAAAAGTCAATTGGAGTCCAGATCAGGAAGGTTAAGTGTAGTCCAGATGACGAAGGCCAAGTGGAGTCCAGTTCAGGAAGGTCAAGTGGAGTCCAGATCAGAAAGGTTAAGTGGAGTTAAAATCAGAATGGTCAAGTGGAGTCCAGATCAGGAAGGGCAAGTGGAGTCCAGTTCAGGAAGGTCAAGTGGAGTCCAGATCAGGAACATCAAGTGTAGTTCAGATCAGGAAGGTCAAGTGGAGCCCAGATCAGGAAGGTCAAGTGGAATCCAGATCAGGATGATCAAGTGGAATCCAGATCAGGAAGGTCAAGTGGAATTCACATCAGGATGGTCAAGTGGAGCCCAGATCAGGATGGTCAAGTAGAGTCGAGATCAGGAAGGTCAATTGGAGTCCAGATCAGGATGGTCAAGTGGAATCCAGATCAGGAAGGTCAAGTGGAGTCCAGATTAGGAAGATCAAGTTGAGTCAAGATCAGGATGGTCAAGTAGAGTAGAGATCAGGAAGGTCAAGTGGAGTCCAGATCAGGATGGTCAAGTGGAATCCAGATCAGGAAGGTCAAGTGGAGTCCAGATTAGGAAGATCAAGTTGAGTCAAGATCAGGAAGGTCTAGTGTAGTCCAGATCAGCATGGTCAAGTGGAGTCCAGATCAGGATGGTCAAGTAGAGTCGAGATCAGGAAGGTCAAGTGGAGTCCAGATCAGGATGGTCAACTGGAATCCAAATCAGGAAGGTCAAGTGGAGTCCAGATTAGGAAATTCAAGTTGAGTCAAGATCAGGAATGTCTAGTGTAGTCCAGATCATGAAGGTCAAGTGGAGTCCAGAGCAGGATGGTCAAGTGGAGTCCAGATCAGGAAGGTCAGGTGGAGTCCAGATCAGGAAGGCCAAGTGGGGTCCAAATCAGGAAGGTCAATTGGAGTCCAGATCAGGAAGGTTAAGTGGATTTTAGATGAGAAGGCCAAGTGGAGTCCAGTCCAGGAAGGTCAAGTGGAGTCCAGATCAGGAAGGTTAAGTGGAGTTAAAATCAGATTGGTCAAGTAGAGTCCAGATCAGGAAGGTCAAGTGGAGTTCAGATCAGGAAGGTCAAGTGGAGTCCAGATCAAGAAGGTCAAGTGTAGTTCATATCAGGAAGGTCAAGTGGAGCCTAGATCAAGATGGTCAAGACGAGTCCAGATCTGGAAGGTCAAGTGAAGTCCAGAGCAAAAAGGTTAAATGGAATCCAGATCAGGAAGGTCAAGTGGAATCCAGATCAGGAAGGTCAAGTGGATTCCAGATCAGGAAGGTCAAGTGGAGTCCAGATCAGGATGGTCAAGTGGAGTCCAGATCAGGAAGATCGAGTGGAGTCCAGATCAGAAATGTAAAGTGGAGTCCAGATCAGGGTGGTCAAGTGGTGTCCAGATCAGGAAGGTCAAGGAGAGTCCAGATCAGGAAGGTCAAGTGGAGTCCAGATTAGGAAGGTCAAGTGGATTCCAGATCAGGAAGGTCAAGTAGAGTCCAGATCAGGAAGGCCAAGTGGAGTCCAGAGCAGGAAACTCAAGTGGAGTCCAAATCAGGTACGTCAAGAGGAGTCCAGATCAGGAAGGTAAAGTGGAGTCCTGGCCAGGAAGGTCAAGTGGTGTCCAGGTCAGGAGGGTCAAGCAGAGTCCAGGTCAGGAAGATCAAGAGGAGTCCATGTCAGGATGGTCAAGTGGAGTCCAGGTGAAGAGGGTCAAGTGAAGACCAGGTCAAGGTGAAGGGGAGTCCAGGTGTGGAAGGTCAAGTGGAATCCAGGTTAGGAAGGTCAAGTGGAGTCCACGTCAGGAAGGTCAAGTGGAGTCCAGGTCAGGAACGTCAAGCGGAGTCCAACTCAAGAAGGCCAAGTGGAGTAGAGGTCAGGAAGGTAAAGTGGAGTCAAGATCAGGAAGGTCAAGTTGAGTCCAGGTTAGGAAGGTCAAGTGGAGTCCAGGTTAGGTAGGTCAAGAGGAGTCTGTATCAAGATGGTCAAGTGGAGTCCAGGTGAGAATGGTCAAGTAGAGTTCAGATCAGGATGGTCAAGTGTAGTCTTGATCAGGAAGGTCAAGTGTAGTCCTGATCAGGATGGTCAAGTGGAGTCCAGATTCGGAAGGTCAAGTGGGGTACAGTTCAGGATGGTCAAGTGGAATCCAGATCAGGAAGGTCAAGTGGAGTCGAGATCAGGAAGGTCAAGTGGAGTCGAGATCAGGAAGGTCAAGTGGAGTGCATATCAGGATGTTCAAGTGGAATCCAGATCAGGAAGGTCAAGTGGAATTCATATCAGGATGGTCAAGTGGAGCCCAGATCAGGATGGTCAAGTAGAGTCCAGATCAGGATGGTCAAGTAGAGTCGAGATCAGGAAGGTCAAGTGGAGTCCAGATCAGGATGGTCAAGTAGAGTCGAGATCAGGAAGGTCAAGTGGAGTCCAGATCAGGATGGTCAAGTGGAATCCAGATCAGGAAGGTCAAGTGGAGTCCAGATTAGGAAGATCAAGTTGAGTCAAGACAGGAAGGTCAAGTGGAGTCCATATCAGGAAGGTCAAGTGGAGTCTAGAGCAGGAAGGTCAAGTGGAGTCCAAGTCAGAAATGTCAAGTAGAGTCCAGAGCAGGATGGTCAAGTGGAGTCCAGATCAGGAAGGTCAGGTGGAGTCCAGATCAGGAAGGTCAAGTGGTGTCCTGATCAAGAAGATCAAGTGGAGTCCAGATCAAGAAGGTCAAGTGGAGTCCAAATCAGGAAGGTCAAGTGGAGTCAAGATCAGGAAAGTCAAGTGAAATCAAGATCAGGAAGGTCAATTGGAGACCAGATCATTAAGGTTAAGTGAAGTATAGATGAGAAGGCCAAGTGGAGTCCAGTCCAGGAAGGTCAAGTAGAGTCCAGATCAGGAAGGTTAAGTGAAGTTAAAATCAGAATGGTCAAGTGGAGTCCAGATCAAGAAGGTCAAGTGGAGTTCAGATCAGGAAGGTCAAGTGGAGTCCAGATCAGGAACATCAAGTGTACACAAATAACCCGCACATAAAAGAGAGAAGCTTACGACGACGTTTCGGTCCGACTTGGACCATTGACAAAGTCACACTAACAGAGGTGGAGCAGGACGGCTATATATAGGCAGGAAAAGGTGGAGGTAGTAGTAGTAGTAATAGTAGTAGTAGTAGTAGTAGTACAAGAATAGTGTATAATACCAACAAGATGAAATTAAGACACATGCACAACACCCGGGCATCCCCATCGTAGACGTTTCGCCATCCAGTGGCTGGCTGGATGGCAAAACGTCTACGATGGGGATGCCCGGGTGTTGTGCATGTGTCTTAATTTCATCTTGTCGGAATTGTACACTATTCTTGTACTACTACTACTACTACTACTATTACTACTACTACTACCTCCACCTCTTCCTGCCTATATATAGCCGTCCTGCTCCACCTCTGTTAGTGTGACTTTGTCAATGGTCCAAGTCGGACCGAAACGTCGTCGTAAGCTTCTCTCTTTTATGTGGGGGTTATTTGTGTATCGTTCCAGTCACGGTATTGTGCCTTTGTATTATTTACATCAAGTGTAGTTCATATCAGGAAGGACAAGTGGAGCCCAGATCAAGATGGTCAAGTGGAGTCCAGATCTGGAAGGTCAAGTGAAGTCCAGAGCAAAAAGATTAAATGGAGTCCAGATCAGGAAGGTCAAGTGGAGTCCAGATCAGGATGGTCAATTGCAGTCCAGTTCAGGAAGGTCAAATGGACTCCAGATCAGGATGGTCAAGTGGAGTCCAGATCAGGAAGATCGAGTGGAGTCCAGATCAGAAATGTAAAGTGGAGTCCAGATCATGATGGTCAAGTGGTGTCCAGATCAGGAAGGTCAAAGAGAGTCCAGATCAGGAAGGTCAAGTGGAGTCCAGATCAGGAAGGTCAAGTAGAGTCCAGATCAGGAAGGTCAAGTGGAGTCCAGATCAGGATGGTCAAGTGGAGTCTAGATCAGGAAGGTCAAGTGGAGTCCAAATCAATTACGTCAAGTGGAGTAAAGATCAGGAAGGTCAAGTGGAGCCCAGATCAGGATGGTCAAGTGGGGTAAAGATCAAGAAGGTCAAGTGGAGTCCAGATCAGGAAGGTTAAGTGAAGACCAGCTCAGGAAGGTCAAGTGGAGTCCAGATCAGGAAGGTCAAGTGGAGTTCAGGCCAGTAAGGTCAAGTGGAGTCCAGGTCAGGAGGGTCAAGCGGAGTCCAGGTCAGGAAGGTCAAGTAGAGTCCAGGTCAGGAAGGTAAAGTGGAGTCCATGTGAGGAAGGTCAAGTGGAGTCCAGGTCAGGAAGGTGAAGGGGAGTCCAGGTGTGGAAGGTCAAGTGGAATCCAGGTTAGGAAGGTCAAGTAGAGTCCACGTCAGGAAGGTCAAGTGGAGTCCAGGTCAAGAAGGTCAGTGGAGTCCAGCTCAGGATGGTCAAGTGGACTCCAGGTCATGAAAGTCAAGTGGAGTCTAGGTCAGGAAGGTCAAGTGGAGTCCAGATCAGGAAGGTCAAGTGGAGTCTAGGTCAGGAATGTCAAGTGAAGTCCAGGTCAGGAAGGTCAAGTGGAGTCCAGTCAAGGAAGGTCAAGTGGAGTCCAGATCAGGAAGGTCATAAGGAGTCCAGGTCAGGAAGGTCAAGTGGAGCCCAGGTCAGGAAAGTCAAGAGGAGTCCGTATCAGGATGGTCTAGTGGAGTCCAGGTCAGGATGGCTATGTGGAGTCCAGATCAGGATGGTCAAGTGTAGTCCAGATCAGTAAGGTCAAGTGGAGTCCAGATCAGGATGGTCAAGTGGAGTCCAGGTCAGGATGGTCAAGTGGAGTCCTGATCAGGAAGGTCAAGTGGAATTCAAATCAGGTACGTCAAGTGGAGCCCAGGTAAGGAAGGCCAAGTGGAGTCCAGATCATAAAGATCAAGTGGAGTCCCGGCCAGGAAGGTCAAGTGGAGTCCAGGTCAGGAGGGTCAAGCGGAGTCCAGGTCAGGAAGATCAAGAGTTGTCCAGGTCAGGATGGTCAAGTGGAGTCCAGGTGAAGAAGGTCAAGTGGAGTCCAGGTCAGGAAGGTCAAGTAGAGTCCAGGTGTGGAAAGTCAAGTGGAATCCAGGTCAGGAAGGTCAAGTGGAGTCCACGTCAGGAAGGTCAAGTGGAGTCCAGGTCAGGAAGGTCAGCTGAGTCCAGCTCAGGATGGTCAAGTGGAGTCCAGGTCAGGATGGTCAAGTGGAGTCCAGGTCAGGAAAGTCAAGTGGAGTCTAGGTCAGGAAGGTCAAGTGGAGTCCAGATCAGGAAGGTCAAGTGGAGTCTAGGTCAGGAAGGTCAAGTGGAGTGCAACTCATGAACGCCAAGTGGAATAGAGGTCAGGAATGTCAAGTGAAGTCCAGGTCAGGAAGGTCAAGTGGATTCCAGATTAGGAAGGTCAAGTGGAGTCCAGATCAGGAAGGTCATACGGAGTCCAGGTCAGGAAGGTCAAGTGGAGTCCAGGTCAGGAAAGTCAAGAGGAGTCGGTATCAGGATGGTCAAGTGGAGTCCAGGTCAGGATGGTCATGTGGAGTCCAGATTAGGATTGTCAAGTGTAGTCCAGATGAGGAAGGTCAAGTGGAGTCCAGATCAGGATGGTCAAGTGGAGTCCAGGTCAGTTTGTTCAAGTGGAGTCCTGATCAGGAAGGTCAAGTGGAATCCAGATCAGGATGGTCAAGTGGAGTCCAGATCAGGAAGGTCAAGTGGAATTCAGATCAGGAAGGTCAAGTGGAGTCCAGATCAGGATGGTCAAGTGGAGTCCTGATCAGGAAGGTCAAGTGGAGTCCTGATCAGGAAGGCCAAGTGGAGTCCAGATCAGGATGGTCAAGAGGAATCCAGATCAGGATGGTCAAGTGGAGTCCAGATCAGGAAGGTCAAGTGTAGTCCAGATCAGGAATGTTAAATGGAGACCAGATCAGGAAGATCGAGTGGAGTCCAGATCAGAAACGTAAAGTGGAGTCCAGATCTGAATGGTCAAATGGAGTTGCGGTCAGGAAGATCAAGTGGAGTCCTGATCAGGAAGGTCAAGTGGAGTCCTGATCAGGAAGGCCAAGTGGAGTCCAGATCAGGATGGTCAAGAGGAATCCAGATCAGGATGGTCAAGTGGAGTCGAGATCAGGAAGGTCAAGTGGAGTCCAGATCAGGAAGGTTAAATGGAGTCCAGATCAGGAAGGTCAAGTAGAGTCCAGATCAGGAAGGTCAAATGGAGTCCAGAGCAGGAAGCTCAAGTGGAGTCCAAATCATGTACTTCAAGTGGAGTAAAGACCATGAAGGTCAAGTGGAGTCCAGATTTGGATGGTCAAGTGGGGTAAAGATCAAGAAGATCAAGTGGAGTCCATATCAGGAAGGTCAAGTGGAGTCCATATCAGAAAGGTCAAGTGAAGTCCAGATCAGGAAGGTCAAGTGGAGTCCTGATTAGGAAAGTCTAGTGGAGTCCTGATCATGAAGGTCAAGTGGAGTCCAGATCATGAAGATCAAGTGGAGTCCAGATAAGGAAGGTCAAGTGGAGTCCAGATCAGGAAGGTCAAGTGAAGTCCAGATCATGAAGGTCAAGTGGAGTCCAGATCAGGAAGGTCAAGTGGAGTCCTGATTAGGAAAGTCTAGTGGAGTCCTGATCAAGAAGGTCGAGTGGAGTCCAGATCATGAAGATCAAGTGGAGTCCAGATAAGGAAGGTCAAGTGGAGTCCAGATCAAGAAGGTCAAGTGAAGTCCAGATCATGAAGGTCAAGTGGAGTCCAGATCAGGTAGGTCAGCATCAAGCCCCCACACCACCTTGATATTACAGGTAAGTCACATCATCATTTCTACCTAACATTGTGGATTCCTGGTATATAAATGATGATCATTCCTGGACTATCATTAGTATCTGATAATGATAAAATTAGTTAAGCACACAATATATGGTAAGTTGAATCAGAGTGATTAGAAGATAAATTCTGAGCTCCACCGTGTATCACACTTACATAAATGATGACAATATATAGATACTTAGAACTTGCCTTTTGGATCTCATTCTGAGGGCAGAATGCAGTATATTCTCTTACATAGAATCTATTCTCAAAAATGGCCAGGAAATGCAATGAAAAAACGACGTGAAACTTTCCGAAAAATTAGAAGGTTGTGTGAAAAAATAACTAAACTCTCTTACCTTTCAAAGGAAATAGACGCTCTCAGAGCAGTCAATAGTGGCAATGTTTTGACCTGTCCCGAGAGAGGAGCAGCATAACCACACACTACTGTGACAACCCTTACACTGCCAGCCTTCACTCTCTCAACCTCACACACGTACACGCGCGTACTCACACAAACATCAGGAGGCCAGAGAGTTGGGAGCTGTGGCCGGGGCCAGGAATTGTGATCCGACCCCTGCGATCACTTATTGACGAGTATACACAATCACATATATATACACATACACACAATCACACTATCAGAGGAGGAAGTTTAGGCATGACTCATAAGGATCTGGACAGGCTGCAGGCCTGATACAGAAACTGGCTCCTGGAGTTCAACCCTACCAAGACTGCAGACGGAGTACAGTATAGACAGCCTATGTTGTCTGCCCAGCTGAGTTCACATTTCGCAGGGCACTATGGTGCTGACACTTAGTAGCATAGGCTTAGCAGCTCAGCCTGCCTCACGCTTATTCTCTTTCACTTGGCGGCGTCTTCACCTAGGAACAACAGCTCCTCTTATGGACTGGCTTTCGCCCTAACTCACTCTGCCCACTGTGAACCCCTTTTGTCTAATAAATTCAAAGCTAGTCAATCGGTAGTATTCTCTCCTACTTCTACGCTACCCTGAAAGTCATCACAACTCCAGACTCCAGAGAGAAATTGACAAGGTGGACAAAGACAGAATGTTCCAGAGATGTGACACAGCAACAAGAGGACACAGTTGAAAGTTGAAGACACAGATGAATTACAGGGATGTTAGGAAGTATTTCTTAAGTCACAGAGTAGTCAGAAAGTGGAATAGTTTGGGAAGCGATGTAGTGGAGGCAGGATCCATACATAGCTTTAAGCAGAGGTATGATAAAGCTCACGGTTCAGAGAGAGTGACCTACTAGCGACCAGTGAAGAGGCGGGGCCAGGAGCTAGGACTCGACCAGTGCAACCTCAACTAGGTGAGTACAACTAGGTGAGTACACACATACACACACACACACACACACACACACACACACACACACACACACACACACACACACACACACACACACACACACACACAGTATGAGCCCATGGTTTACCCAAAGGTGCAGGGAGGCAAAAACCAAGTGTGCTAGGGAATGGAAGAAATATAGAAGGCAAAGGACCCTGCAGAATAAGGAGAGCAGTCGTAGAGCCAGAAACGAATATGCACAGATAAGAAGGGAGGCCCAAAGACAATATGAAAACGACATAGCAGCGAAAGCCAAATCTGACCCGAAACTGTTGTACAGCCACATCAGGAGGAAAACAACAGTCAAGGACCAGGTAATCAGGCTAAGGAAGGAAGGAGGAGAGACAACAAGAAATGACCGTGAAGTATGTGAGGAACTCAACAAGAGATTCAAAGAAGTGTTCACAGAGGAGACAGAAGGAGCTCCAGAAAGACGGAGAGGTGGGGCACACCACCATGTGCTGGACACAGTGCACACAACCGAGGAAGAAGTGAAGAGGCTTCTGAGTGAGCTAGATACCTCAAAGGCAATGGGGCCAGATAACATCTCCCCATGGGTATTGAGAGAGGGAGCAGAGGCGCTATGTGTACCCCTAACAACAATATTCAATACATCTATCGAAACAGGGAAATTGCCTGAGGCATGGAAGACAGCAAATGTAGTCCCAATCTTTAAAAAAGGAGACAGACATGAAGCATTAAACTACAGACCAGTGTCACTGACATGCATAGTATGCAAAATCATGGAGAAGATTATCAGGAGAAGAGTGGTGGAACACCTAGAAAGGAACGATCTCATCAACAGCAGCCAACATGGTTTCATGGACGGGAAATCCTGTGTCACAAACCTACTGGAGTTCTATGACATGGTGACAGCAGTAAGACAAGACAGAGAGGGGTGGGTGGATTGCATTTTCTTGGACTGCAAGAAGGCGTTTGACACAGTTCCACACAAGAGATTGGTGCAAAAACTGGAGGACCAAGCAGGGATAACAGGGAAGGCACTACAATGGATCAGGGAATACTTGTCAGGAAGACAGCAGCGAGTCATGGTACGTGGCGAGGTGTCAGAGTGGGCACCTGTGACCAGCGGGGTCCCACAGGGGTCAGTCCTAGGACCAGTGCTGTTTCTGGTATTTGTGAACGACATGACGGAAGGAATAGACTCTGAGGTGTCCCTGTTTGCAGATGACGTGAAGTTGATGAGAAGAATTCACTCGATCGAAGACCAGGCAGAACTACAAAGGGATCTGGACAGGCTGCAGACCTGGTCCAGCAATTGGCTCCTGGAGTTCAATCCCACCAAGTGCAAAGTCATGAAGATTGGGGAAGGGCAAAGAAGACCGCAGACGGAGTACAGTCTAGGGGGCCAGAGACTACAAACCTCACTCAAGGAAAAAGATCTTGGGGTGAGTATAACACCAGGCACATCTCCTGAAGCGCACATCAACCAAATAACTGCTGCAGCATGTGGGCGCCTTGCAAACCTCAGAACAGCATTCCGACATCTTAATAAGGAATCATTCAGGACCCTGTACACCGTGTACGTTAGGCCCATATTGGAGTATGCGGCACCAGTTTGGAACCCACACCTAGCCAAGCACGTAAAGAAACTGGAGAAAGTGCAAAGGTTTGCAACAAGACTAGTCCCAGAGCTAAGAGGTATGTCCTACGAGGAGAGGTTAAGGGAAATCAACCTGACGACACTGGAGGACAGGAGAGATAGGGGGGACATGATAACGACATACAAAATACTGAGAGGAATTGACAAGGTGGACAAAGACAGGATGTTCAGAGATTGGACACAGTAACAAGGGGACACAGTTGGAAGCTGAAGACACAGATGAATCACAGGGATGTTAGGAAGTATTTCTTCAGCCACAGAGTAGTCAGTAAGTGGAATAGTTTGGGAAGCGATGTAGTGGAGGCAGGATCCATACATAGCTTTAAGCAGAGATATGATAAAGCTCACGGCTCAGGGAGAGTGACCTAGTAGCGATCAGTGAAGAGGCGGGGCCAGGAGCTCGGACTCGACCCCCGCAACCTCAAGTAGGTGAGTACAACTAGGTGAGTACACACACACACACACACACACACACACACACCACACACATATATATATATATATATATATATATATATATATATATATATATATATATATATATATATATATATATATATATATATATATATATATATATATATATATATATATATATATATATATATATATATATATATATATATATATATATATATATATATATATATATATATATATATATATATATATATATATATATATATATATATATATATATATATATTATATATATATATATTATATATATATTATATATGTATATATATATATATAGATAGATAGATAGATAGATAGACAGGTAGATAGATTTACAGGGAGGTACCACCTCTAGAGCTTTACTGGGGACCCTCATCCTCAGAGAAGACAATAAACATAACTCAGAGAAAACTCAAGAAGCCGGACGTGAGCCCAGTATGCAGCAAGCATATTCCCTCTGGATGGCCATGCTGAGGCGCTGGAACATGAAAGTGGCTGCACTTGGGTCCCTGGTGGTGTCGATGAGTCTGGAACCCAGCTCTTTAAGGAAACATGTGACATTTTTTCCCCATGATCCCAAGGTCTCTGATCCCACTGGGACAAATTGATCCTGCTGGTTTATGTCCCTGTACTTGCTGATCTTGTACTCCTTCCCGTGATCAGCTAGCAGCTCCTCCCTGTCGCCCCACACTGTGATGGATATAGGTGTCAGCCAGTGTGGACACAGGTATAGTCCCATTCTAAGAGCTTGCCTTTCTCATAAGGATAGATGGTGATCCCGTCGGGGTGGTTTGCTGGGTTGTGGGTATTGTTGGTTGCTAGCGATCGGGGCTCTCCCTCGGCTGGGCATCCAGCTGTACCAAGGGTTCTCTTTATGATGTCATTAACTTCATTGTGTCTTGCATGCCAGCCCTTGGTTTTGGAATAGTTAAGACCATGTAGACCACATTGGTCGACTTGCGCATCGCCGCAAATACGCGTATATTATGTGTGAATTGGGGCATCAAGGTGGGGACCCACTGTAATACGAAGGGTCTTACGATCTAGGCGTGTTCTCATTGCCGAAATGGGAACTGTTTGGAGGAAGACCTCAGAGTGATGTGCACTCACAGCTTGGAGACGGGCAGTCTCCCTGTCTGATGTTGCAGCCCTGAGCATATTGGAAAGGACCTTTTCAGCGATGGGGCCATCCCAACTTGACTGTTTGTAGGCCAATGTTGCACTAGGTTTTGGTGCTGGAGCAGCAAGAGTCTCCCATTCAGTGATGGCACTGGCGTAGCTAGGGTCCTGTATTCCTGCTGAGTCACTGAGGTTGTCTGGAAGAATATGTATATATATATATATATACAAACAGTCAAGCTGGGATAGCCCAATTGCTGAAAAGGTGCTTGCCAACGTGCTCAGGGCTGCAACATCAGATAGGGAGATTGCCCGTCTCCAGGCTGTGAGTGCACCTCACTCCGGGGACTTCCTCCAAACAGTTCCCATATCGGCAATGGGAACGCGACTCGACCCTAAGACCCTCCGTATTGCAGTGGCTCTGCGCCTTGCTGCCCCAATTCACACAGAATATATGTGTATTTGCGGCGAAGTGCAAGCAGACCAATACGGTCTACATGGTCTTAACTGTTCCAAAACCAAGGGCTGGCATGCAAGACACAATGAGGTCAACGACATCATTAAGAGAGCCCTTGCTACAGCTGGATGCCCTGCCGAGAGGGAGCCACGATCACTTGCAGCAAACAATACCCACAACCCAGCAAACCGCCCCGACGGGATCACCATCTATCCTTGGAAGAATGGCAAGCTCTTAGCATGGGACTATACCTGTGTGTCCACACTGGCTGACACCTATATCCATCACAGTGTGGGGCGACAGGGAGGAGCTGCTGACCACAGGAAGGAGTACAAGATCAGCAAGTACAGGGACATTAGCCAACAGTATCAATTTGTCCCAGAGGGATCAGAGACCTTGGGATCATGGGGAAAAAATGCCACACGTTTCCTTAAAGAATTGGGTTCCAGACTCATCGACACCACCAGGGACCCAAGGGCAGCCACTTTCATGTTCCAGCGCCTCAGCGTCGCCATCCAGAGGGGAAATGCTTGCTGCATACTTGGCTCACGTCCAGCCTCGGAGGAGCTGGAGGAAATTCATCATCTTTGATACATTGTGCCATTGTATTCATGTTTATGTTTTTTTCTGTAAATGTATTTTGTTTATTAATAAATGTTCACATAGAATAAAACATATATAGGGGGTGGTAGGAGAAGAAAATATTCGAACAGCTCCGGGGAGAACCTTGAGTTTTCTCTGAGGTACGTTTATTGTCTTCTCTGAGGATGAGGGTCCCCATTCAGCTATATATATATATATATATATATATATATATATATATATATATATATATATATATATATATATATATATATATATATATATATATATATATATATATATATATATATATATATATATACATATATATATATATATATATATATATATATATATATATATATATATATATATATATATATATATATATATATATATATATATAAATATATATATATATATATATATATATATATATACATATACATACATACATACATACATACATACATACATACATACATACATACATACATACATACATACATACATATATCACGAATGCTTTGTGAATACTCATGAGTAATATACTGCCTCACATAACATGTTATTAGGCCAGTGTATTGTGAGGGCAGTTGCTGTGTGCTGTTCATCTCCAGCTTGTGATTACCAGAGCGATGCTTCAGACCTTCACTATGTCAACAACTTGACCTTTTATCCCAGAGCACCGTCTAAGTTGTCTTCACTATCACTGAGCAGTGTGCTGGTTGTCTTCACTATCACTGAGCAGTGTGCTGGTTGTCTTCACTATCACTGAGCAGTGTGCTGGTTGTCTTCACTATCACTGAGCAGTGTGCTGGTTGTCTTCACTATCATGAGAAGTGTGCTGGTTGTCTTCACTATCACTGAGCAGTGTGCTGATTGTCTTCACTATCACTGAGCACCGTCGTAGTTGTCTTCACTATCATTGAGCAGTGTGCTGGTTGTCTTCACTATCATTAAGCAGTGTGCTGGTTGTCTTTACTATCATTAAGCAGTGTGCTGGTTGTCTTCACTATCATTGAGCAGTGTGCTGGTTGTCTTTACTATCATTGAGCAGTGTGCTGGTTGTCTTCACTATCACTGAGCAGTGTCCTAGTTGTCTTCAATATCACTGAACAGTGTGCTGGTTGTCTTCACTATCACTGAACACTGTGCTGGTTTTCTTCACTATCACTGAACAGTGTGCTGTTTGTCTTCACTATCACTGAACAGTATCCTGGTTGTCTTCACTATCACTGAACAGTGTCTGGTTGTCTTCACTATCACTGAGCACCGTCCTAGTTGTCTTCACTATCACTGAACAGTGTGCTAGTTGTCTTCACTATCACTGAGCAGTATCCTGGTTGTCTTCACTATCACTTAACAGTGTCCTGGTTGTCTTTACTATCACTGAACACTGTGCTGGTTGTCTTCACTATCACTGAACAGTGTGCTGGTTGTCTTCACTATCACTTAACAGTGTCTTGGTTGTCTTTACTATCACTGAACAGTGTCCGGGTTGTCTTCACTGGTCAAGTGCCTCCCAGCATACATAAGAGGGATTACCAATAGACCCCTGGCTGTCTTCAAGAAGGTGCTGGACAGTCACCTAAAGTAAGCAGGGCTGTGATTCGTACTTCTTTTTCCGTGCGGCAAGCAGTAACAGCCTGGTTGATCAGGCTGTTACTACTTGATCAACCAGGCAGTATATATATATTGGTGTTGCTCTTCGCCTAGCCGCCCCCATCCTCACCGAACATAGGTGTATTTGCGGCAGGGCGACAGCTGATCAATTCGGACTTCATGGTCTCGTGTGTCACACATCAGAAGGGAAGTACGCCAGACATGAGGAGGTCAATGACATCATAAAGAGAAGCCTCGCCACAGGCCGTTGCCCAGCCCAACGGGAACCCCAATTGCATGGATTTGACAGAAGTCAAAAGCGTCCTGATGGAGCCACTGTGCTACCCTGGAAGTATGGTAAGTAGATTGCCTGGGACTACACCTGTGCCGCCACATTGGCAGTCACCTACTTGCCATACTCCACAGCTGTAGGGGGTGGAGCTGCCAGCCACAGGGAGACCCAGAAGACCCGCAAATATGAAGACCTTTCCCCTTGCTATAACTTCATCCCAATAGGGTCGGAGACTCTTGGAGCATGGGGCAAGTGTGCTCTAAAGTTCCTCAAAGAGCTGGGTGAAAAACTCATCATATAAAACAAGGCAAACAGGGCGACCAGCTTCCTCTTTCAGAGACTCAGTGTTGCGATCCAGAGAGGAAATGCCTGCAGCATTCTGGCCACGCGGCCCACTGCCGGGGAGCTACACTAAGTATTCGAGATGTAGCTCTGAGTTGTCATCTATGTTGTTTTACTTCATATTGTATTTTTGTCAATGTATTTTGTCAATGTATCTTTTTTTAAATAAAGCATATATAGACTATATAGAGGTGGTAGGAGAAAAGTTCTAAACAACTTTAGTTAGTACCTTGACGTGTACCTTGACCAGTGGTGATGGTGACATATACTTATCTCTGTGAAGACCTGTTTGTGTGCTCTCTGTGAATCTGAACCAGGATGCCCTCTCTTGAGCAATTTTACCAGCAGCTGAAAGAAGAGCTTAGGGTTGCTAAGCTAGAGATACAGCGATTAATGGAGGAGAACAAGAGGATTCGTGGTAATCCTCTTGTTGTAAGCCCCAGGTTAAGAGGGGAGCTTTGTCAGTGGCTGGGCAACATGGAACCAAGCTGAGGATCAAGAAGACTGTTGGAGAGGCAGAAACAACGAGAAACCAGAAGACTACTGTGGAAACTTCTAACCCATTTTCGGTGCTACCTGACGAATGTGGGTGTTCTACTGGGAATGCCACAACAAGCTCCAAGAAAGCATTGGTAGACGTGAGTGAGACATCCCTAGAAACCCCAACGAAGACCATCGAGAACGTCTTGATGAATTCCACAAGTGAAGGTGTAGTGCTACCTAACGAATGTGAGCTGACTACTGGGATTGTTGTTGTTGGGGATAGCCAGATTAGGTACATGGATAGGGCATTCTGTTTGAAAGATAGGAGTAGGAGGCAGAGAGTGTGCTTTCCTGGGACTAGGATGAAGGATATTGTTAGCCATCTGGATGACATCATGAGAGGTAATGGGAGCAATCTATTGTCTGTCTCAGTGCTGGAGGCAACGATGTTGGCAGACGTAGGAGTGAGGACCTGATTAGCAGGTATAGGTCAGCAATTGAGATAATTAGGAGGAAGGGTGGGAACCCTGTCATATGTGGTATTTTGCCAAGGAGAGGAGTTGGAAATGAATGGTTGTCCAGGGCAATTGGTGTCAATTGCTGGCTGGACAAATACTGTAAGGAAAATGTGGTAACGTTCATTGACAACTGGGACCTCTTCTATGGTAGAAATGACATGTGTGCCAGGGATGGGGTTCACTTATCTAGGTCTGGGGTGGGAGCACTGGCAACTGCAGTGGAGGGAGCTGTTAGGTCTTTAAACTAAGAATAGTTAGTGGTACGCGTTTTGGCAGTAAAACAGTGAAGTCCCAGTGTAGTAATATGAGTACTAGGAGAACTAATAATAGGCAAAATGAGGTGGATATTGGAAAGCCAGTGGCACTAGGTGACAAAGACAGTAATAGGTTTAGTGGAATAACAGAAAGGAGCAGGAAGGGTAAAGACAAAGGAGGGTCCTAAAATATATATTACACAAATAGTCGTAGTGCTAGGAATAAGATGGACGAGTTGAGACTAGTTGCTAGTGCAGGTAACACTGATGTATTTGCCTTAACTGAGACGTGGTTCAATACGAAAAATCGGGACATGCCTGCTGAATGTCACATACAGGTTTTTAAATTGTTCCAAGTAGATAGAAGTATCAGGAAGGGGAGTGGGGTGGCATTGTATGTCCGAGATCGCTTGAACTGTTGCATAAAAACGGGTATTAAGTCTGAAGTAACACATACAGAGTCTGTTTGGATAGAATTTTCAGAGGGACATGAAAAATTTATTTTAGGTGTGATATACCGTCCACCAAACTTAGATAGGGACCAAGGGAGACTACTATGGGAGGAAATTGTTAAGGTCACAAGGCACGATAACGTAGTAATTCTAGGAGACTTTAACTTTAGTCATATTGATTGGAATTTCTTGACTGGGAATTTAGAATCAAACGACTTCTTAGAAGTAGTTCAGGATTGTTTTTGAAGCAGTTTGTGACAGAGTCTACAAGGTGAAATAACCTTCTTGACTTGGTTTTGGCAAACAAGGGTTTCCTCCCTTGTTAATAATTTAGAAATTACAGAGAACTCGGCACAAGCGATCACAAATCAATTACCTTTAGCATTGAATGGAAGTATGATAGTAGGGATAATTCTGTACTGGTCCCAGATTTTCGCTTAGCAGATTACAATGGGCTTAGAGAACACTTATCATCTGTGGACTGGAGTAACGAAGAGAGCTATCAGTATGACAGCTTTCTTAACACAATACATGCTGCCCAAAGGACATTTATCCCATATAAGGAAATTAGATGGAATAGAAATGACCCCAAATGGATGAATAATAGGCTCAAATATCTTTTAGAACAGAAAAAAGGAATTTAAAGCCGTATCAAAAGAGGTGAGGGTCATCTTATGAATAGGTATATTGACATTAAGAGGGACGTTAAAAAGGGGATAAGAAAAGCTAAACGGGACTATGAAATTAAAGTTGCTAGGGATTCGAAAACTAACCCAAAAAGTTTTTCCCAGGTTTATAGAACAAACGTTAGAGATAAGATAGGTCCCTTAAATATAATTCTGGGCATCTCACTGACAAGGAGAATGAAATGTGCTCTATTCTTAATAATTATTTTCTCTCTGTTTTCATTCAGGAAGACACTGACAATATCCCAGTAATTATTTTTTATAGTGGGCCTGATAATGATAAATTATGCAATATCACAGTCACTACCGAATTGGTTATCAAACAAATAGACCGGTTAAAGCAAAATAAGTCCCCGGGCCTTGATGAACTTTTTTCAAGGGTTCTTAAAGAGTGTAAAATGGAACTTTGTGAACCATTGGCTAACATTTTTAATATTTCTCTTCAAACAGGTGTAGTGTCTGATATGTGGAAGATGGCTAATGTAATTCCTATTTTTAAAGCAGGGGACAAGTCGTTACCGTCAAATTACCGCCCAATAAGCCTAACCTCAATTGTAGGCAAATTACTAGAGTCAATTATAGCTGATAATATAAGAAGCCATCTGGATAAGCACAGCTTGATTAATGATACTCAGCATGGATTCACGAGGGGCCGTTCCTGCCTAACTAATTTATTAACCTTCTTCAGTAAAGCTTTCGAGGTCGTTGATCATGGTAAAGAATTCGATATTGTTTATTTAGATTTTAGTAAGGCTTTTGATAGAGTACCGCACCAGAGACTGTTAAAGAAAGTGGCAGCTCATTGCATTGGGGGAAAAGTGCTGTCATGGATAGAGTCATGTCTCACTAATAGGAAGCAGAGAGTATGCTTAAATGGGGTTAAATCCGAGTGGGGATCTGTAACAAGTGGCGTTCCACAGGGATCAGTCTTAGGCCTGTTGTTGTTTATAATATATATCAATGACCTTGATGAGGGTATTACTAGTGATATGAGCAAATTCGCCGATGACACAAAGATAGGTAGGATAATTGATTCAAACGTAGATGTTATGGAACTTCAGGAGGATTTAGACAAACTCTATTCTTGGTCAGAAAAGTGGCAGATGCAGTTTAGTGTAGATAAATGCAAGGTTCTGAAGCTCGGGAGTGTCCATAACCCTAGCATTTATAAGGTAAATAATGTAGAACTTAGCCATACAGATTGCGAAAAGGACTTGGGGGTTATGGTGAGCAGCAACCTTAAACCAAGACAGCAATGCCTAAGCGTACGTAATAAGGCAAATAGATTATTGGGATTTATATCAAGAAGTGTAAGAAACAGAAGTCCAGAGGTTATACTGCAGCTTTATACATCATTAGTAAGGCCTCACCTAGATTATGCATCTCAGTTCTGGTCTCCATATTACAGAATGGACATAAATTCGTTAGAAAACATTCAGCGTAGAATGACTAAATTAATACATAGAATTAGAAATCTTCCCTATGAAGAGAGATTGAAGACCCTTAAATTACATTCGCTTGTTAGACGAAGAATGAGGGGAGACATGATCGAAGTGTATAAGTGGAAGATGGGTATTAATAAAGGGGATATTAATAAGGTCTTGAGGATATCTCTCCAAGAGAGAACCCGCAGTAATGGGTTTAAATTAGACAAGTTTAGGTTTAGAAAGGACATAGGAAAGTATTGGTTTGGAAATAGAGTAGTTGATGAGTGGAACAATCTAACTAGATGGGTTATTGAGGCTAGGACTTTGGGTAGTTTCAAATTTAGGTTGGATAAATATATGAGTGAGAGGGGCTGGACTTGAGTTGGACTTGCAAATGAGTGGATAGAATTACCAGACCTTATTTCTTGGGTAGCATTGAAAATTGGGTTGGGCAAATGTTTTGTTAGTGGGATGGATTGTAAAGGATCTACCTAGTATGTGCCAACAGGCCTGCTGCAGTGTTCCTCCTTTCTTATGTTCTTATGTTTCCTGAAGCAAGTTTATTCTTTTCTCTGAGGATGAGGATCCCCAGGACAGTTCCAGAGGTGGTACCTCCATATATATGTATATATATATATATATATATATATATATATATATATATATATATATATATATATATATATATATATATATATATATATATATATATATATATATATATATATATATATATATATATATATATATATATATATATATATATATATATATATATATATATATATATATATATATGCAAAACAACCACTGTGAAAGAATAGAGAAATTCCAAGCACTTTCGTGACTACTCACATTATCAAGGAACAATAAAAGTAACGCACCAAAGGAAGGCATATAAAGGGTCTAGCCCACACCTTACTCTCACATCCCACAACAAAGTAACACCTGATGCACGACTCATAAGAAAGAGAACTCTGAAGCAGGTCCGCTTGCCAAACTAGACAGGTCCTTCACACAACCCACAAACAAACTATTCTACCCGAGAAATAAGACTTTTAAGGAGTCTATTGGGCAAAAAAGACTTGGGCAGAACTTGTTCATTTAAAAAAAAAAATTTTAAATTAAGTCGAATTTTTAACTTGTGGGACTTGATCAGTGCAGAAGAAAACTGGGAAACAAAAGATACATGATTAGGAAAGCTTATTGAGAACATTCTGAAAAGTCGTGTGGTATCCATTAATGCAATAAGATCACATAAAACAGATGATTTCAGAATTTGCAAAACAACCACTGTGAAAGAATAGAGAAATTCCAAGCGCTTATGTGACTATTCACATTATCAAGGAATAATAAAAGTGGTCTAGACCCTTTATATGCCTTCTTTTGATGCATTACTTTTATTGTTCCTTGATAATGTGAGTAGTCACGAAAGTGCTTGGAATTTCTCTATTCTTTCACAGTGGTTGTTTTGCATATTCTGAAATCACCTGTTTTCTGTGATCTTATTGCATGAAGAATTGAGACACTTATGCAACACATGGGAATCTTTATTGAAGAAACGTTTCGCTACACAGTGGCTTCATCAGTCCAATACAAAGTAAAAATTGGTAAGGAGAGGAGGCGTTTGAGGTAATCAGACCCTCAACCTGGAATCGATGTGTTCAGTCCATCACTCTTGTAGGAAGTACAGCACAGGGCCAGAGAGGAGGAGGAGGCGGGATCACAGTGGGACCTGCCACTAGTGCAAGTAGGTCATTGTCCTAAGGTTGGGCAAGCGTTGAAGTCTTTGTACCAAGATCCCATGATGTTGCAGTGTCTGACAGATGTGATGAATGGTTTTGAAAACCGACAACTTTGAAAAACGCCTCCTCTCCTTACCCATTTCTACTTTGTATTGGACTGATGAAGCCACTGTGTGGTGAAACGTTTCTTCAGTAAAGATTCTCATATGTTGCATAAGTGTCTCAATTCTTCAAGTTGTCGGTTTTCAAAGCCATTCATCACATGTCAGACACTGCAACATCAGATCTGCATAGCTGGGGTGGCTCCCTTACTGCTGGGCATCTGGCTGTTGGGAGGTTCCTCTTGATAATGTTAAACCTCCTCATGTCTTGCAGTCTTTCCCTCGGATTTACGGCACACAAGACCATGGTACCCGACTCGGTCTGCTACTTCACTGCCACAAATACACCTGTGTTCAGTGAGAATAGGGGCGGCAAATCGAAGGGCAACACTGATGTGGATGGTCTGTGGGTCGAGGTGTGTGCCAAGGCTGGAGTTGGGAGCAGCCAACAGAAAGTCCCCTGCATGAGGGGCTCTCACTGCCAGGAGGCAGGCTCTATCCTTCCCTGACACACTCTGAAGCATTGTTGAGGCTATATTTTCCACTACTGGACCATCCCAGTGCGATTGTTTGTAGTTGTTGGGGGGAGCAGGTCTGGTTTCAGAGCCCATTAGATTATCCCAGATCATGGCTCCATCAATGAACTTCTGGTCCTGGACTCCAATCTTGTCCCTAAGATGTTCAGGGAGAATCGCTGCTACAAGCTCTCTGGATGCAATACACGAGGACAGAAAAGCAGGTAACGCAATCTGTGATGCCTCCTAGTCTGACTGGAAGTGTAGCTTGGTTCCACTGCCCATCTTCTAGAGTAAGGTTAAGTACTTTCGTAAAAATATGCCTCAGGATACTGTCATATTCGTGCAGTCTAGGGTTATCATATGAAGGTGCACATCTTAGGAAATATGTCAACCTGGGCAGACTCAAGCACTTTGTGAGAAGGTACAAGGCATCGTGGGTGTCCAGATTCCCTATTCGTTGTTCCATTCTCCTTAATTCTTCCAGTTTCTTCCTGAAAATTGTGTCGATGGCATTGCTTCCCAGAGGTGCTCCTAGCAAGACACTATTTGTGGGGGCAATGACTGCTGCTCCTGGTATTTTTGATCTCACTGTATTTATCACTTGTTGACTGACGGAGATGATTTCACATTTGGATGGATTCAGGATGAGACCCATTTCTTGTCCCCGTGTCATTACCTGTGTAAGATCATCTAGGAGGGACTCCTTTGTACCTTCTAGTGTGCCATCATCTAGGAACCAGATGTTTAGCTCACTGGTCAGTCTGACTGTGAGATCCCAAACTGCTATACAGAAGAGAAATGGTGCAAGATGATCTCCTTGTCGGACACCCTCCGATTATGTGATTTCATGCTCTCCAAAGAGAAGCATTGATTCCTTGCTATACCCAGCTGAAATAAAAGGGTAGAGACCAGGAAAATGTTCTTGTACTGCTGCTAATACCACGTCTCTTTTCAGGAGATTAAATGCATTCTTGAAATCTAATTTACCACTGCATTGTCCTCAGGAAGAAATCTAAATCATCTTCCTTGAAGCCTTTCTGTCCACTTCTCCGAGGCTATGGGTTCCACAATTTACACAAGAGGTGGATCCCAGAATATATATATATATATATATATATATATATATATATATATATATATATATATATATATATATATATATATATATATATATATATATATATATATATATATATATATACATATATATATATATATATATATATATATATATATATATATATATATATATATATATATATATATATATATATATATATATATATATATATATGTCGTGCCGAATATGTAAAACTGGTCAATTAGCAAGAACTCATTTAAAATTAAGTCCTTCCTAAAATTTTCTCTTATACGTTTAAAGATATTTTTTTTTTCATTAATGTTAATGTAAAAATTTTTAATTTTGCACCAAAAGAATCTTAAAAGACTTACCTAACCTTATTATAACAAGAACAATTTATTTTAGCCTAACCCATGGCGTAATAGCGCACAAAATGCGTGCTAAAGGAATAACAGGAAAAGTCGGTCGATGGATCTATAATTTCCTCACTAACAGAACACAGAGAGTAGTCGTCAACAGAGTAAAGTCCGAGGCAGCTACGGTGAAAAGCTCTGTTCCACAAGGCACAGTACTCGCTCCCATCTTGTTCCTCATCCTTATATCCGACATAGACAAGGATGTCAGCCACAGCACCGTGTCTTCCTTTGCAGATGACACCCGAATCTGCATGACAGTGTCTTCCATTGCAGACACTGCAAAGCTCCAGGCAGACATCAACCAAATCTTTCAGTGGGCTGCAGAAAACAATATGAAGTTCAACGATGAGAAATTTCAATTACTCAGATATGGTAAACATGAGGAAATTAAATCTTCATCAGAGTACAAAACAAATTCTGGCCACAAAATAGAGCGAAACACCAACGTCAAAGACCTGGGAGTGATCATGTCGGAGGATCTCACCTTCAAGGACCATAACATTGTATCAATCGCATCTGCTAGAAAAATGACAGGATGGATAATGAGAACCTTCAAAACTAGGGAGGCCAAGCCCATGATGACACTCTTCAGGTCACTTGTTCTATCTAGGCTGGAATATTGCTGCACACTAACAGCACCTTTCAAGGCAGGTGAAATTGCCGACCTAGAAAATGTACAGAGAACTTTCACGGCGCGCATAACGGAGATAAAACACCTCAATTATTGGGAGCGCTTGAGGTTCCTAAACCTGTATTCCCTGGAACGCAGGAGGGAGAGATACATGATTATATACACCTGGAAAATCCTAGAGGGACTAGTACCGAACTTGCACACGAAAATCACCCACTACGAAAGCAAAAGACTTGGCAGACGATGCACCATCCCCCCAATGAAAAGCAGGGGTGTCACTAGCACGTTAAGAGACCATACAATAAGTGTCAGGGGCCCGAGACTGTTCAACTGCCTCCCAGCACACATAAGGGGGATTACCAACAGACCCCTGGCAGTCTTCAAGCTGGCACTGGACAAGCACCTAAAGTCAGTTCCGGATCAGCCGGGCTGTGGCTCGTATGTTGGTTTGCGTGCAGCCAGCAGCAACAGCCTGGTTGATCAGGCTCTGATCCACCAGGAGGCCTGGTCTCAGACCGGGCCGCGGGGGCGTTGACCCCCGGAACTCTCTCCAGGTAAACTCCAGGTAAACAATAATTTAATACTAAACAAACACAGTGAAATATATTTTTTTCGTTATGTTCAGAATGATTTTGGCGAAATTATTGCATATACAAATTTTCGCTTGTCCTATATGGCAAGATGAGTGTTGCTATTTAAGCCAAGATCGCAAGTTCTGCCTATTCGGCACGACATATATATATACACATATATATATGTCATATATATATATGTCGTGCCGAATAGGCAGAACTTGCGATCTTGGCTTAAATACCAACGCTCATCTTGCCATATAGGACAAATGAAAATTTGTGTATGCAATAATATATATATAATAATATATATAATAATGTATGTATATATATATATATATATATATATATATATATATATATATATATATATATATATATATATATATATATATATATATATATATATATATATATATATATATATATATACACACACACAGTGGAACCTCTACTTACCAGTACGTCCACATGCGAGATTTCCCAGATATGAGCAGCTGCTCGGTCGATTTTTTGCTCCCAGACGTGAGCAAAATTTCCAGATGCGAGCGGGACTCAAGGGAGGTTAATTGACGCTGGTGAGGGGGCTCTTGCTCTTGATCTATGAAATTGGATCTCAGTTGTTTGTTGGGCTTCCTTATTGAAACTTGGGCAATGTATGATGAAAAGATGCTTCTTAACGTACACCAAAAATGAAAGAAATCGAACCATAAAAAAGGGAGTTCACTTCTCAGACATTAGCCTCCCCTTAGCGGTATATTTTCTTATAGTTTTTATGGTTGTATTCTCGTTTTATTTGGTCTCATGTGAGAGATATACTACAAAAATAAATCTGATTTTAATTGACTTCACGATGAAAAGTACCTTGAAATTGAATTCAAAATTGCAGAAATATTCGATTGTTTAGCAACATCATTGGTAGACATCATGAGGTAGCAGTGGCAGACAACATGAAGCAGCAGTGGCAGACATTATGAGGTAGCAGTGGCAGACAACATGAAGCAGCAGTGGCAGACATCATGAGGTAGCAGTGGCAGACAACATGAAGCAGCAGTGGCAGACATTATGAGGTAGCAGTGGCAGACAACATGAAGCAGCAGTGGCAGACATTATGAGGTAAGAGTGGCAGACAACATGAAGCAGCAGTGGCAGACATTAAAAAGTAGCAGTGGCAGACAACATGAAGCAGCAGTGGCAGACAACATGAAGCAGCAGTGGCAGACACTATGAGGTAGCAGTGGCAGACATGAAGCAGCAGTGGCAGACAACATGAAGCAGCAGTGGCAGACATTATGAGGTAACAGTGGCAGACAACATGAAGCAGCAGTGGCAGACATGAAGCAGCAGTGACAGACAACATGAAGCAGCAGTGGCAGACATTATGAGGTAAGAGTGGCAGACAACATGAAGCAGCAGTGACAGACAACATGAAGCAGCAGTGACAGACAACATGAAGCAGCAGTGACAGACAACATGAAGCAGCAGTGGCAGACATTATGAGGTAAGAGTGGCAGACAACATGAAGCAGCAGTGGCAGACATTATAAGGTAGCAGTGGCAGACAACATGAAGCAGCAGAGGCAGACATAATGAGGTAGCAGTGGCAGACAACATGAAGCAGCAGTGGCAGACAACATGAAGCAGCAGTGGCAGACATTATGAGGTAGCAGTGGCAGACATGAAGCAGCAGTGACAGACAACATGAAGCAGCAGTGGCAGACATTATGAGGAAGCAGTGGCAGACAGCATGAAGCAGCAGTGGCAGACATCATGAGGTAGCAGTGACAGACAACATGAAGCAGCAGTGGCAGACATCATGAGGTAGCAGTGACAGACAACATGAAGCAGCAGTGACAGACAACATGAGGTAGCAGTGGCAGACAACATGAAGCAGCAGTGGAAAACATTATGAAGTAGCAGTGGCAGACATCATGAGGTAGCAGTGACAGACAACATGAAGCAGCAGTGACAGACAACATGAGGTAGCAGTGACAGACAACATGAAGCAGCAGTGGCAGACAACATGAAGCAGCAGTGACAGACAACATGAAGCAGCAGTGACAGACAACATGAGGTAGCAGTGACAGACAACATGAAGCAGCAGTGGCAGACATTATGAAGTAGCAGTGGCAGACAGCATGAAGCAGCAGTGGCAGACAGCATGAAGCAGCAGTGGCAGACATCATGAGGTAGCAGTGACAGACAACATGAAGCAGCAGTGGCAGACATCATGAGGTAGCAGTGACAGACAACATGAAGCAGCAGTGACAGACAACATGAGGTAGCAGTAGCAGACAACATGAAGCAGCAGTGACAGACAACATGAAGCAGCAGTGGCAGACAACATGAAGCAGCAGTGGCAGACAACATGAAGCAGCAGTGGCAGACAACATGAGGTAGCAGTGACAGACAACATGAAGCAGCAGTGACAGACAACATGAAGCAGCAGTGACAGACAACATGAAGCAGCAGTGGCAGACAACATGAAGCAGCAGTGGCAGACAACATGAAGCAGCAGTGACAGACAACATGAGGTAGCAGTGACAGACAACATGAAGCAGCAGTGGCAGACAACATGAAGCAGCAGTGACAGACAACATGAAGCAGCAGTGGCAGACAACATGAGGTAGCAGTGACAGACAACATGAAGCAGCAGTGACAGACAACATGAAGCAGCAGTGACAGACAACATGAAGCAGCAGTGACAGACAACATGAAGCAGCAGTGGCAGACAACATGAAGCAGCAGTGGCAGACAACATGAAGCCGCAGTGACAGACAACATGAGGTAGCAGTGACAGACAACATGAAGCAGCAGTGGCAGACAACATGAAGCAGCAGTGACAGACAACATGAGGTAGCAGTGACAGACAACATGAAGCAGCAGTGACAGACAACATGAAGCAGCAGTGGCAGACAACATGAAGCATCAGTGGCAGACAACATGAAGCAGCAGTGGCAGACAACATGAAGCAGCAGTGGCAGACAACATGAAGCAGCAGTGGCAGACAACATGAAGCAGCAGTGGCAGACATGAAGCAGCAGTGGCAGACAACATGAGGTAGCAGTGACAGACAACATGAAGCAGCAGTGACAGACAACATGAAGCAGCAGTGACAGACAACATGAAGCAGCAGTGGCAGACAACATGAAGCAGCAGTGGCAGACACATGAAGCAGCAGTGACAGACAACATGAAGCAGCAGTGGCAGACAGCATGAAGCAGTAGTGGCAGACATCATGAGGTAGCAGTGGCAGACACATGAAGCATCAGTGACAGACAACATGAAGCAGCAGTCACAGACAACATGAAGCAGCAGTGGCAGACATCATGAGGTAGCAGTGACAGACAACATGAAGCAACAGTGGCAGACAACATGAGGTAGCAGTGGCAGATAACATGAAGCAGCAGTGACAGACATCATGAGGTAGCAGTGACAGACAACATGAAGCAGCAGTGACAGACATCATGAGGTAGCAGTGACAGACAACATGAAACAGCAGTGACAGACATCATGAGGTAGCAGTGGCAGACAACATGAAGCAGCAGTGACAGACATCATGAGGTAGCAGTGACAGACAACATGAAGCAGCAGTGACAGACATCATGAGGTAGAAGTGGCAGACAACATGAAGCAGCAGTGACAGACATCATGAGGTAGCAGTGGAAGACAACATGAAGCAGAAGTGGCAGACATCATGAGGTAGCAGTGGCAGACAACATGAAGCAGCAGTGACAGACATCATGAGGTAGCAGTGGCAGACAACATGAAGCAGAAGTGGCAGACATCATGAGGTAGCAGTGACAGACAACATGAAGCAGCAGTGACAGACATCATGAGGTAGCAGTGGCAGACAACATGAAGCAGCAGTGACAGACATCATGAGGTAGCAGTGGCAGATAACATGAAGCAGCAGTGGCAGACAACATAAAGCAGCAGTGACAGACATCATGAGGTAGCAGTGGCAGATAACATGAAGCAGCAGTGGCAGATATCATGAGGTAGCAGTGGCAGACAACATGAAGCAGAAGTGGCAGACATCATGAGGTAGCAGTGGCAGAAAACATGAAGCAGCAGTGACAGACAACATGAAGCAGCAGTGGCAGACAACATGAAGCAGCAGTGACAGACAACATGAAGCAGCAGTGACAGACAACATGAAGCAGCAGTGGCAGACAACATGAAGCAGCAGTGACAGACAACATGAAGCAGAAGTGGCAGACATCATGAGGTAGAAGTGGCAGACATGAAGCAGCAGTGGCAGACAACATGAAGCAGCAGTGGCAGACAACATGAAGCAGCAGTGACAGACAACATGAAGCAGCAGTGGCAGACAACATGAAGCAGCAGTGACAGACAACATGAAGCAGCAGTGACAGACAACATGAAGCAGCAGTGACAGACATCATGAGGTAGCAGTGGAAGACAACATGAAGCAGCAGTGACAGACAACATGAAGCAGCAGTGACAGACAACATGAAGCAGCAGTGACAGACATCATGAGGTAGCAGTGGAAGACAACATGAAGCAGCAGTGACAGACAACATGAAGCAGCAGTGACAGACAACATGAAGCAGCAGTGGCAGACATTATGAGGTAGCAGTGACAGACAACATGAAGCAGCAGTGACAGACAACATGAAGCAGCAGTGGCAGACATTATGAGGTAGCAGTGACAGACAACATGAAGCAGCAGTGACAGAGAACATGAAGCAGCAGTGACAGACAACATGAAGCAGCAGTGGCATACAACATGAAGCAGCAGTGACAGACAACATGAAGCAGAAGTGGCAGACATCATGAGGTAGAAGTGGCAGACATGAAGCAGCAGTGACAGACAACATGAAGCAGCAGTGACAGACAACACGAAGCAGCAGCGGCAGACAACATGAAGCAGCAGTGACAGACAACATGAAGCAGCAGTGACAGACAACATGAAGCAGCAGTGACAGACATTATGAGGTAGCAGTGGAAGACAACATGAAGCAGCAGTGACAGACAACATGAAGCAGCAGTGACAGACATCATGAGGTAGCAGTGGAAGACAACAGGAAGCAGCAGTGACAGACAACATGAAGCAGCAGTGACAGACAACATGAAGCAGCAGTGGCAGACAACATGAAGCAGCAGTGGCAGACATTATGAGGTAGCAGTGACAGACAACATGAAGCAGCAGTGACAGACAACATGAAGCAGCAGTGGCAGACATTATGAGGTAGCAGTGACAGACAACATGAAGCAGCAGTGACAGACAACATGAAGCAGCAGCGACAGACAACATGAAGCAGCAGTGGCAGACATTATGAGGTAGCAGTGACAGACAACATGAAGCAGCAGTGACAGACAACATGAAGCAGCAGCGACAGACAACATGAAGCAGCAGCGACAGACAACATGAAGCAGCAGTGGCAGACATTATGAGGTAGCACTGGCAGACAACATGAAGCAGCAGCGACAGACAACATGATGCAGCAGCGACAGACAACATGAAGCAGCAGTGGCAGACATTATGAGGTAGCACTGGCAGACAACATGAAGCAGCAGCGACAGACAACATGAAGCAGCAGCGACAGACAACATGAAGCAGCAGTGACAGACAACATGAAGCAACAATGACAGACATCATGAGGTAGCACTGGCAGACAACATGAAGCAGCAGTGGCAGACAACATGAAGCAGCAGTGGCAGACAACATGAAATAAGTCACTCTGTCTGACTTTATTGGGTTATCCCAGGTTCTCTACACATGTAGTCAGGAGCAGGAATGGCCACTGTGGTGGCCCTATAAACCCCAACAACAATGGCTGCTGTCACCACCACTAGCCACATAAGTAATGACATGTATTGTATTCATTCTAGTGTATATTTCATTTTTCTGTGTTATTAAAATTGTTATATTACATAAATTGTAATAGATAAATAAGCTGTAGAGATGATATTAGGGAAATTAGTGAAGTATTTTCTCGTGCTTGGAATTCCAATGGAATGCATCAATTCCATTTCAATTAATTTAAATGAAGAAAATTGACTGCAAACGAGCAAATCCAGTTGCAAGCAAAGTCATAGAATGGATTAAACTCGTATGTAGAGGTTCCACTCTATATATATATATATATATATATATTTTTATTATTTATTATCACACCGGCCGATTCCCACCAAGGCAGGGTGGCCCGAAAAAGAAAAACTTTCACCATCATTCACTCCATCACTGTCTTGCCAGAAGGGTGCTTTACACTACAGTTTTTAAACTGCAACATTAACACCCCTCCTTCAGAGTGCAGGCACTGTACTTCCCATCTCCAGGACTCAAGTCCGGCCTGCCGGTTTCCCTGAATCCCTTCATAAATGTTACTTTGCTCACACTCCAACAGCACGTCAAGTATTAAAAACCATTTGTCTCCATTCACTCCTATCAAACACGCTCACGCATGCCTGCTGGAAGTCCAAGCCCCTCGCACACAAAACCTCCTTTACCCCCTCCCTCCAACCCTTCCTAGGCCGACCCCTACCCCGCCTTCCTTCCACTACAGACTGATACACTCTTGAAGTCATTCTGTTTCGCTCCATTCTCTCTACATGTCCGAACCACCTCAACAACCCTTCCTCAGCCCTCTGGACAACAGTTTTGGTAATCCCGCACCTCCTCCTAACTTCCAAACTACGAATTCTCTGCATTATATTCACACCACACATTGCCCTCAGACATGACATCTCCACTGCCTCCAGCCTTCTCCTCGCTGCAACATTCATCACCCACGCTTCACACCCATATAAGAGCGTTGGTAAAACTATACTCTCATACATTCCCCTCTTTGCCTCCAAGGACAAAGTTCTTTGTCTCCACAGACTCCTAAGTGCACCACTCACTCTTTTTCCCTCATCAATTCTATGATTCACCTCATCTTTCATAGACCCATCCGCTGACACGTCCACTCCCAAATATCTGAATACGTTCACCTCCTCCATACTCTCTCCCTCCAATCTGATATTCAATCTTTCATCACCTAATCTTTTTGTTATCCTCATAACCTTACTCTTTCCTGTATTCACCTTTAATTTTCTTCTTTTGCACACCCTACCAAATTCATCCACCAATCTCTGCAACTTCTCTTCAGAATCTCCCAAGAGCACAGTGTCATCAGCAAAGAGCAGCTGTGACAACTCCCACTTTGTGTGTGATTCTTTATCTTTTAACTCCACGCCTCTTGCCAAGACCCTCGCATTTACTTCTCTTACAACCCCATCTATAAATATATTAAACAACCACGGTGACATCACACATCCTTGTCTAAGGCCTACTTTTACTGGGAAAAAATTTCCCTCTTTCCTACATACTCTAACTTGAGCCTCACTATCCTCGTAAAAACTCTTCACTGCTTTCAGTAACCTACCTCCTACACCATACACTTGCAACATCTGCCACATTGCCCCCCTATCCACCCTGTCATACGCCTTTTCCAAATCCATAAATGCCACAAAGACCTCTTTAGCCTTATCTAAATACTGTTCACTTATATGTTTCACTGTAAACACCTGGTCCACACACCCCCTACCTTTCCTAAAGCCTCCTTGTTCATCTGCTATCCTATTCTCCGTCTTACTCTTAATTCTTTCAATTATAACTCTACCATACACTTTACCAGGTACACTCAACAGACTTATCCCCCTATAATTTTTGCACTCTCTTTTATCCCCTTTGCCTTTATACAAAGGAACTATGCATGCTCTCTGCCAATCCCTAGGTACCTTACCCTCTTCCATACATTTATTAAATAATTGCACCAACCACTCCAAAACTACATCCCCACCTGCTTTTAACATTTCTATCTTTATCCCATCAATCCCCGCTGCCTTACCCCCTTTCATTTTACCTACTGCCTCACGAACTTCCCCCACACTCACAACTGGCTCTTCCTCACTCCTACAAGATGTTATTCCTCCTTGCCCTATACACGAAATCACAGCTTCCCTATCTTCATCAACATTTAACAATTCCTCAAAATATTCCTTCCATCTTCCCAATACCTCTAACTCTCCATTTAATAACTCTCCTCTCCTATTTTTAACAGACAAATCCATTTGTTCTCTAGGCTTTCTTAACTTGTTAATCTCACTCCAAAACTTTTTCTTATTTTCAACAAAATTTGTTGATAACATCTCACCCACTCTCTCATTTGCTCTCTTTTTACATTGCTTCACCACTCTCTTAACTTCTCTCTTTTTCTCCATATACTCTTCCCTCCTTGCATCACTTCTACTTTGTAAAAATTTCTCATATGCTAACTTTTTCTCCCTTACTACTCTCTTTACATCATCATTCCACCAATCGCTCCTCTTCCCTCCTGCACCCACTTTCCTGTAACCACAAACTTCTGCTGAACACTCTAACACTACATTTTTAAACCTACCCCATACCTCTTCGACCCCATTGCCTATGCTCTCATTAGCCCATCTATCCTCCAATAGCTGTTTATATCTTACCCTAACTGCCTCCTCTTTTAGTTTATAAACCTTTACCTCTCTCTTCCCTGATGCTTCTATTCTCCTTGTATCCCATCTACCTTTTACTCTCAGTGTAGCTACAACTAGAAAGTGATCTGATATATCTGTGGCCCCTCTATAAACATGTACATCCTGAAGTCTACTCAACAGTCTTTTATCTACCAATACATAATCCAACAAACTACTGTCATTTCGCCCTACATCATATCGTGTATACTTATTTATCCTCTTTTTCTTAAAATATGTATTACCTATAACTAAACCCCTTTCTATACAAAGTTCAATCAAAGGGCTCCCATTATCATTTACACCTGGCACCCCAAACTTACCTACCACACCCTCTCTAAAAGTTTCTCCTACTTTAGCATTCAAGTCCCCTACCACAATTACTCTCTCACTTGGTTCAAAGGCTCCTATACATTCACTTAACATCTCCCAAAATCTCTCTCTCTCCTCTGCATTCCTCTCTTCTCCAGGTGCATACACGCTTATTATGACCCACTTCTCGCATCCAACCTTTACTTTAATCCACATAATTCTTGAATTTACACATTCATATTCTCTTTTCTCCTTCCATAACTGATCATTTAACATTACTGCTACCCCTTCCTTTGCTCTAACTCTCTCAGATACTCCAGATTTAATCCCATTTATTTCCCCCCACTGAAACTCTCCTACCCCCTTCAGCTTTGTTTCGCTTAGGGCCAGGACATCCAACTTCTTTTCATTCATAACATCAGCAATCATCTGTTTCTTGTCATCCGCACTACATCCACGCACATTTAAGCAACCCAGTTTTATAAAGTTTTTCTTCTTCTCTTTTTTTAGTAATTGTATACAGGAGAAGGGGTTACTATATATATATATATATATGTGTATATATATATATATATATATATATATATATACATATATATATATATATATTATAGGTAGTAGGTTGGTAGACAGCAACCGCCCAGGGAGGTACTACCGTCCTGCCAAGTGAGTGTAAAACGAAAGCCTGTAATTGTTTTACATGATGGTAGGATTGCTGGTGTCCTTTTTTGTCTCATGAACATGCAAGATTTCAGGTACGTCTTGCTACTTCTACTTACACTTAGGTCACACTACACATACATGTACAAGCACATATATACACACCCCTCTGGGTTTTCTTCTATTTTCTTTCTAGTTCTTATTCTTGTTTATTTCCTCTTATCTCCATGGGGAAGTGGAACAGAATTCTTCCTCCGTAAGCCATGCATGTTGTAAGAGGCAACTAAAATGCCGGGAGCAAGGGGCTAGTAACCTCTTCTCCTGTATATATTACTAAATGTAAAAGGAGAAACTTTCGTTTTTCCTTTTGGGCCACCCCGCCTCGGTGGGATACGGCCGGTGTGTTGAAAGAAAGAAAGATATATATATATATATATATATATATATATATATATATATATATATATATATATATATATATATATATATATATATATATATCCATATAATATACATATATATAATAAATATATATATACATCTATATTATATATGTATAATATATATAATTATATATGTATATACATTATATATATATATATATACATAATATATATATATATATATATATATATACATTATATATATATATATATATATATATATATATATATATATATATATATATATATATATATATGTTTGTAGATGAATGGTTCAGAGAACCAACATGTTGATAAATTAGACACATGTGCAACTCTTGGGTATCTTTATTGAGGAAACGTTTCGCCACACAGTGGCTTCATCAGTCCATACAAAGGAGAATCTTGAAGAACAGGAGGAGAATGAGGTAATCAGTCCCTCAACTTTGAGTCGATGTGGTCAGTCCATCAATCTTGAATAGAATACGGCATACGAGCTGAGAAGGAGCTTATAAACCGTTGGCAGGAGAGGTGCAGCAGTCATAGGTGGTGTAACATTTGTTCAATGTTGAAGTAGGTCGTGCCCAAGAATTAGGCAAGCGAAGAATTCCCAAGTATTAAGATCCCTGTCAGACACTGCAACTTCTTGGGATCTTAATACTTGGGAATTCTTCGCTTGCCTAATTCTTGGGCACGACCTACTTCAACATTGAACAAATGTTACACGACCTATGACTGCTGCACCTCTCCTGCCAACGGTTTATAAGCTCCTTCTCAGCACGTATGCCGTATTCTATTCAAGATTGATGGACTGACCACATCGACTCAAGGTTGAGGGACTGATTACCTCATTCTCCTCCTGTTCTTCAAGATTCTCCTTTGTATGGACTGATGAAGCCACTGTGTGGCGAAACGTTTCCTCAATAAAGATACCCAAGAGTTGCACATGTGTCTAATTTATCAATATATATATATATATATATATATATATATATATATATATATATATATATATATATATATATATGATAATCCTTATAGAGAATAAACTTTGAATTTGAATTTGAATTTGAATATATTTATATATATATATATATATATATATATATATATATATATATATATATATATATATATATATATATATATATATATATATATATATATATATATATATATATATATTTTTTATTTTTATTTATTATCACACTGGCCGATTCCCACCGAGGCAGGGTGGCCCGAAAAAGAAAAACTTTCACCATCATTCACTCCATCACTGTCTTGCCAGAAGGGTGCTTTACACTACAGTTTTTAAACTGCAACATTAACACCCCTCCTTCAGAGTGCAGGCACTGTACTTCCCATCTCCAGGACTCAAGTCCGGCCTGCCGGTTTCCCTGAATCCCTTCATAAATGTTACTTTGCTCACACTCCAACAGCACGTCAAGTATTAAAAACCATTTGTCTCCATTTACTCCTATCAAACACGCTCACGCATACCTGCTGGAAGTCCAAGCCCCTTGCACACAAAACCTCCTTTACCCCGTCTGTCCAACCTTTCCTAGGCCGACCCCTACCTCGCCTTCATTCCACTACAGACTGATACACTCTTGAAGTCATTCTGTTTCGCTCCATTCTCTCTACATGTCCGAACCACCTCAACAACCCTTCCTCAGCCCTCTGGACAACAGTTTTGGTAATCCCGTACCTCCTCCTAACTTTCAAACTACGAATTCTCTGCATTATATTCACACCACACATTGCTCTCAGACATGACATCTCCACTGCCTCCAGCCTTCTCCTCGCTGGAACATTCATCACCCATGCTTCACACCCATATAAGAGCGTTGGTAAAACTATACTCTCATACATTCCCCTCATTGCCTCCAAGGACAAAGTTCTTTGTCTCCACAGACTCCTAAGTGCACCACTCACTCTTTTCCCCTCATCAATTCTATGATTCACCTCATCTTTCATAGACCCATCCGCTGACACGTCCACTCCCAAATATCTGAAGACATTCACCTCCTCCATACTCTCTCCCTCCAATCTGATATTCAATCTCTCATCACCTAATCTTTTTGTTATCCTCAAAACCTTACTCTTTCCTGTATTCACCTTTAATTTTCTTCTTTTGTACACCCTACCAAATTCATCCACCAATCTCTGCAACTTCTTATTATAACAAGAACAATTTATTTTAGCCTAACCCAACTAAATATATTTTAGATTTGTTTACAATAATTTAATACTAAACAAACACAGTGAAATATTTTTTTTTCGTTAGGTTCAGAATGATTTTGGCGAAATTATTGCATACATAAATTTTCATTTGTCCTATATGGCAACATAAGCGTTGCTATTTAAGCCAAGATCGCAAGTTCTGCCTATTCGGCACGACATATATATATATATATATATATATATATATATATATATATATATATATATATATATATATATATATTTATATATATATATATATATTATATATTTATATATATATCACACCGGCCGATTCCCACCAAGGCAGGGTGGCCCGAAAAAGAAAAACTTTCACCATCATTCACTCCATCACTGTCTTGCCAGAAGGGTGCTTTACACTACAGTTTTTAAACTGCAACATTAACACCCCTCCTTCAGAGTGCAGGCACTGTACTTCCCATCTCCAGGACTCAAGTCCGGCCTGCCGGTTTCCCTGAATCCCTTCATAAATGTTACTTTGCTCACACTCCAACAGCACGTCAAGTATTAAAAACCATTTGTCTCCATTCACTCCTATCAAACACGCTCACGCATGCCTGCTGGAAGTCCAACCCCCTCGCACACAAAACCTCCTTTACCCCCTCCCTCCAACCCTTCCTAGGCCGACCCCTACCCCGCCTTCCTTCCACTACAGACTGATACACTCTTGAAGTCATTCTGTTTCGCTCCATTCTCTCTACATGTCCGAACCACCTCAACAACCCTTCCTCAGCCCTCTGGACAACAGTTTTGGTAATCCCGCACCTCCTCCTAACTTCCAAACTACGAATTCTCTGCATTATATTCACACCACACATTGCCCTCAGACATGACATCTCCACTGCCTCCAGCCTTCTCCTCGCTGCAACATTCATCACCCACGCTTCACACCCATATAAGAGCGTTGGTAAAACTATACTCTCATACATTCCCCTCTTTGCCTCCAAGGACAAAGTTCTTTGTCTCCACAGACTCCTAAGTGCACCACTCACTCTTTTTCCCTCATCAATTCTATGATTCACCTCATCTTTCATAGACCCATCCGCTGACACGTCCACTCCCAAATATCTGAATACGTTCACCTCCTCCATACTCTCTCCCTCCAATCTGATATTCAATCTTTCATCACCTAATCTTTTTGTTATCCTCATAACCTTACTCTTTCCTGTATTCACCTTTAATTTTCTTCTTTTGCACACCCTACCAAAGTCATCCACCAATCTCTGCAACTTCTCTTCAGAATCTCCCAAGAGCACAGTGTCATCAGCAAAGAGCAGCTGTGACAACTCCCACTTTGTGTGTGATTCTTTATCTTTTAACTCTACGCCTCTTGACAAGACCCTCGCATTTACTTCTCTTACAACCCCATCTATAAATATATTAAACAACCACGGTGACATCACACATCCTTGTCTAAGGCCTACTTTTACTGGGAAAAAATTTCCCTCTTTCCTACATACTCTAACTTGAGCCTCACTATCCTCGTAAAAACTCTTCACTGCTTTCAGTAACCTACCTCCTACACCATACACTTGCAACATCTGCCACATTGCCCCCTACTTGTAAAAACTACTTTGTAAAAACTTCTCATATGCTAACTTTTTCTCCCTTACTACTCTCTTTACATCATCATTCCACCAATCGCTCCTCTTCCCTCCTGCACCCACTTTCCTGTAACCACAAACTTCTGCTGAACACTCTAACACTACATTTTTAAACCTACCCCATACCTCTTCGACCCCATTGCCTATGCTCTCATTAGCCCATCTATCCTCCAATAGCTGTTTATATCTTACCCTAACTGCCTCCTCTTTTAGTTTATAAACCTTCACCTCTCTCTTCCCTGATGCTTCTATTCTCCTTGTATCCCATCTACCTTTTACTCTCAGTGTAGCTACAACTAGAAAGTGATCTGATATATCTGTGGCCCCTCTATAAACATGTACATCCTGAAGTCTACTCAACAGTCTTTTATCTACCAATACATAATCCAACAAACTACTGTCATTTCGCCCTACATCATATCGTGTATACTTATTTATCCTCTTTTTCTTAAAATATGTATTACCTATAACTAAACCCCTTTCTATACAAAGTTCAATCAAAGGGCTCCCATTATCATTTACACCTGGCACCCCAAACTTACCTACCACACCCTCTCTAAAAGTTTCTCCTACTTTAGCATTCAAGTTCCCTACCACAATTACTCTCTCACTTGGTTCAAAGGCTCCTATACATTCACTTAACATCTCCCAAAATCTCTCTCTCTCCTCTGCATTCCTCTCTTCTCCAGGTGCATACACGCTTATTATGACCCACTTCTCGCATCCAACCTTTACTTTAATCCACATAATTCTTGAATTTACACATTCATATTCTCTTTTCTCCTTCCATAACTGATCATTTAACATTACTGCTACCCCTTCCTTTGCTCTAACTCTCTCAGATACTCCAGATTTAATCCCATTTATTTCCCCCCACTGAAACTCTCCTACCCCCTTCAGCTTTGTTTCGCTTAGGGCCAGGACATCCAACTTCTTTTCATTCATAACATCAGCAATCATCTGTTTCTTGTCATCCGCACTACATCCACGCACATTTAAGCAACCCAGTTTTATAAAGTTTTTCTTCTTCTCTTTTTTAGTAAATGTATACAGGAGAAGGGGTTACTAGCCCATTGCTCCCGGCATTTTAGTCGCCTCATACGACACGCATGGCTTACGGAGGAAAGATTCTTTTCCACTTCCCCATGGACAATAGAAGAAATAAAAAAGAACAAGAGCTATTTAGAAAAAGGAGAAAAACCTAGATGTATGTATATATATATATATGCATGTGCGTGTCTGTGAAGTGTGACCAAAGTGTAAGTAGGAGTAGCAAGATATCCCTGTTATCTTAGCGTGTTTATGAGACAGAAAAGGAAACCAGCAATCCTACCATCATGCAAAACAGTTACAGGTTTTTGTTTCACAGTCATCTGGCAGGACGGTAGTACTTCCCTGGGTGGTTGCTGTCTACCAACCTACTACTATATATATATATATATATATATATATATATATATATACATATATATATATATATATATATATAGATATATATATATATATATATATATATATATGTATATATATATATATATATATATATATATATATATATATATATGTCGTGCCGAATAGGCAGAACTTGCGATCTTGGCTTAAATAGCAACGCTCATCTTGCCATATAGGACAAGTGAAAAGTTGTGTATGCAATAATTTCGACAAAATCATTCTGAACCTAACGAAAAAAATGTATTTTACTGTGTTTGTTTAGTATTAAATTATTGTAAACAAATCTAAAATATATTTAGTTGGGTTAGGCTAAAATAAATTGTTCTTGTTAAAATAAGGTTAGGTAAGTTTTCTAAGATTCTTTTGGAGCAAAATTAAAAATTTTTACATTAACTTTAATGAAAAAAATATATCTTTAAACGTATAAGAGAAATTTTTAGAAAGGACTTAATTTTAAATGAGTTCTTGCTAATTGACCAGTTTTACATATTCGGCACGACATATATATATATATATATATATATATATACATATATATATATATATATATATATATATATATGTCGTGCCGAATATGTAAAACTGGTCAATTAGCAAGAACTCATTTAAAATTAAGTCCTTTCTGAAATTTTCTCTTATACGTTTAAAGATATATTTTTTTCATTAATGTTGATGTAAAAATTTATAATTTTGCAGCACCAAAAGAATCTTAGAAAACTTACCTAACCTTATTACAACAAGAACAATTTATTTTAGCCTAACCCAACTAAATATATTTTAGATTTGTTTACAATAATTTAATACTAAACAAACACAGTGAAATATATTTTTTTCGTTAGGTTCAGAATGATTTTGGCGAAATTATTGCATATACAAATTTTCACTTGTCCTATATGGCAAGATGAACGTTGCTATTTAAGCCAAGATCGCAAGTTCTGCCTATTCGGCACGACATATATATATATATATATATGTATATATATATATATATATATATATATATATATATATATATATATATATATATATATATATATAAATATATATATATATATATATATATATATATATATATATATATATATATATATATATATATATATATATATATATATATATATATATAGTCAAAAAGGAGAATTAGTGTGCACTACCTAGCAGAGTTTACTGCCAGAGGGGAATCATAGGCCTGTGTCCCGTGTGGAAAAAATAATAATAATTGAACTTTTCGTGTCAGAGGAAAGAAAGTCTCCCTGATAACATTGAGTATACATAGTGTATAGTGTATACTACAATGGCTCCCTAGTATATTGATGATAAAGGCTAAAGTGTCATTTGAAAACAGGTGAATTTGTAAATGAAGTGATAAGCCTATAGAGGCAGGTGCCAGAAGTCGCCAGAAACTTACCACAGGTCAGCTGTTTTTAATAATCTTCCTGGCTTGCTAGTGTACTCGCATATAATCTAGTGATACCAGTGAATAGCAGAATCCAGTGTTGTAGTAGCAACTAACCAGTATTATAATGGTACTTAGTGGAGTGGAGTGACTTTCATTAGTTCTTTTTTCTTGAAATACCAGACGTATACTGTGAATTTCATATAACCTGTAGTTACCAGCGGTCACAATATACACAACGAGAAGCAATTATTACTACAGAAAAAGCGTCCTTCCTCCAAAATTTCCACCAGTCAACTATAGTGATAATATAGCATTTATTGTGGTGGAGACGGAAAAAAAATAGAAAAGCTAGATACAGCGATTGATAAACAAGGGTTGAGGTCGACCGTTCGTCATTGTAGGAGTTTCCAGCAGTCACCGGCTCTTCAACACGCAAGTTATACTTTTGTATCAGTCAAATCACATATTACTCGGGTAGATAATTTCCAGTAGATCCTTCATGTGCTAGCTCAAATCACCGACCAGTATGTTTTAAATAAGTGACCCACTGATCAGATCAGATCGACTGGTCCGAACCCTTGACTGGTCCGAACCCTTGACTGGTTTCAAACGGTTTCGTTGGACAATAAAGCAGACTGTAAACGTATGGGGTTGTACCCGCCCTTATAAACACAAACATTAAATATAAATCAGGAACGTGACGGTAAGCTGGGAGGGAGAGATACATGATTATATACACCTGGAAAATCCTAGAGGGACTAGTACCGAACTTGCACACGAAAATCACTCACTACGAAAGCAAAAGACTTGGCAGACGATGCACCATCCCCCCAATGAAAAGCAGGGGTGTCACTAGCACGTTAAGAGACCATACAATAAGTGTCAGGGGCCCGAGACTGTTCAACTGCCTCCCAGCACACATAAGGGGGATTACCAACAGACCCCTGGCAGTCTTCAAGCTGGCACTGGACAAGCACCTAAAGTCAGTTCCTGATCAGCCGGGCTGTGGCTCGTACGTTGGTTTGCGTGCAGCCAGCAGCAACAGCCTGGTTAATCAGGCGCTGATCCACCAGGAGGCCTGGTCACAGACCGGGCCGCGGGGGCGTTGACCCCCGAAACTCTCTCCAGGCAAACTCCAGGTAAATATACAAAAACAGTTAGAAACAGAAATACAAATAGCTAGAGCTTCATTTAAGGAAGTTATTAATAGAATATTCAAGAGGTTGCTAGTAGAATTGCAGTAAATCAACCATTCAAATCATTATGAAGCTGTGTATAGTCTGTGGTCAGACAAACAAACGGGCTTCCACATGGATAAAATGTCATTTTTGTGGAAATTGGTGTCACTCCCCTTGTGCAGATATTCAAGAACTAGCTACAAGCAGTATTAAAACAGGGAAGAGTTTTTGGGTATGCCCAAATGAGGAAAATCTGTGAACTAAAATCACAAGAGTATTAAAAGAGGATAACATCAAAGCTGCTTTCATAGAAAACCTGGAAGCTTTCTACAACAGATGGGAACATAAAAAGTCTGGGCTAAATGGTACTGCCCTTGATACTGGCCATGTAGTCACAAACTGTAAGGCTGGAGGTGATGTCCTGGTAGTCAGTAAATGTGGGGCTGATAGTGCTGTCCTGGGAGACAGTAATGGTGAAGCTGGAGGTGCTGTCCTGAGAGACCCACATAAAGGATCACTTGGACAACGAAATATGGATCCCAGGTTACAACATATACAGATGTGACAGAGTGAACAGGCAAAGGGGGGGGGGTTGGCCTGTACATTGCAGAGTCACTTGTTTGCACAGAACTGCTTAATGCCTCAAATGATGTAGTGGAAGTTTTAGCAGTAAAGATCGAAAACCAAAATCTAGTCATTGTGGTAGTCTACAAGCCTCAGGATGCAACGTCCCAGCAATTCCAGGAAAAGCTGTCAAAAATTGACCACTGTCTGGAAAATCTGCTAGTTCCTGCCCCCAAAATCTTGCTCCTGGGGGATTTCAACTTGATAGCAAATAATGTTGTTGCAGTGATAACACCAGGAGGCAGCTCTGATGAGAACTCACACTCACACGAGCTTTTAAATCTCTTCACAAAATTCAACTTAAACCAGCAAATAATAGAGCCTACTAGACTGGAGAATACACTAGACCTCATCTTCACTAACAATGATGATCTGATACGAAATGTCACCATATCAAAAACAACATAATTGAGGTTCAGACACGTATGCGTGGAGCCCCATACCGACATAATGAGACTAGTCACGAGGGAGCATTCACCAAATTCAACTTCAATAACAAGAACATAAAGTGGGACCAAGTAAATCAAGTCCTAAACGATATAAGCTGGGAAGATAGACTAAGCAACAGAGACCCCAACTTATGCCAACAACAGATTAACTCGGTGGCACTCGATGTATGATCAAGGCTTATTCCTTCAAGAAAAAGGAGGAGTAGATGTAAAATAGAAAGAGACAGGCGCTCCCTTTACAAGCGACGGAAAATAATAACAGAGCTGCTAAAAGAGGCTAATATATCTGAAATGCGTACTGAGTCACTGGTCAGAGAAATTAAGCTAAAGGAATCTGATAGGAGTCATGAATCGCGGGAAGAACTAAAAGCCATATATGAAATCGAAAGAAATCTGATATAGTATTTCTTTTCTTATGCCAAATCAAAGTCGAGAACAACATCCAGTATTGGGCCCCTATTTAAACACGATGGGTCCTACACAGATGACAGCAAGGAAATGAGTGAGCTACTCAAGTCCCAATATGACTCAGTTTTTAGCAAGCCGCTAACCAGACTGAGAGTCGAAGATCAAAATGAATTTTTAATGAAAGAGCCACAGAATTTGGTTAACACAAGCGTGCCTGATATTATCCTGACGCCAAATGACTTCGAACAGGCGATAAATGACATGCCCATGCACTCTGCCCCAGGGCCAGACTCATGGAACTCAGTGTTCATCAAGAACTGCAAAAAGCCCCAATCACGTGCTGTTAACATCCTATGGAGAGGGAGCATGGACACGGGGGTCGTCCCACAGTTACTAAAAACAACAGACATAGCCCCACTCCACAAAGCAAACAACTACAGACCGATAGCACTAACATCCCATATCATAAAAATCTTTGAAAGGGTCCTAAGAAGCAAGATCGCCACCCATCTAGATACCCATCAGTTACACAACCCAGGGCAACATGGGTTTAGAGCAGGTCGGTCCTGTCTGTCTCAGTTACTGGATCACTACGACAAGGTCCTAGATGCACTAGAAGACAAAAAGAATGCAGATGTAATATATACAGACTTTGTAAAAGCCTTCAACAAGTGTGACCATGGCGTAATAGCACGCAAAATGCGTGCTAAAGGAATAACAGGAAAAGTCGGTCGATGGATCTATAATTTCCTCACAAACAGAACACAAAGAGTAGTAGTCAACAGAGTAAAGTCTGAGGCGGCTACGGTGAAAAGCTCTGTTCCACAAGGCACAGTACTGGCTCCCATCTTGTTTCTCATCCTCATATCTGATATAGACAAGGATGTCAGCCACAGCACCGTGTCTTCCTTTGCAGATGACACCCGAATCTGCATGACAGTGTCCTCCATTGCAGACACTGCAAGGCTCCAGGCGGACATCAAAGAAATCTTTCAATGGCTGCACAAAACAATATGAAGTTAACGATGAAAAATTTCAATTACTCAGATATGGTAAACATGAGGAAATTAAAACTTCATTAGAGTGCAAAACAAATTCCTTCCACAAAATAGAGCAAAAAACCAACGTCAAAGACCTGGGAGTGATCATGTCAGAGGATCTCACTTTCAAGGACCATAACATTGTATCAATCGCATCTGCTAGAAAAATGACAGGATGGATAATGAGAACCTTCCAAACTAGGGATGCCAACCCCATGATGACACTCTTCAGGTCGCTTGTTCTATCTAGGCTGGAATATTGCTGCACACTAACAGCACCTTTCAAGGCAGGTGAAATTGCTGACCTAGAAAATGTACAGAGAACCTTCACGGCGCGCATAACGGAGATAAAACACCTCAATTACTGGGAGCGTTTGAAGTTCCTAAACCTGTACTCCCTGGAATGCAGGCGGGAGAGATACATGATTATATACACCTGGAAAATCCTAGAGGTACTAGTACCAAACTTGCACACGAAAATCAATCAAAACGAAAGCAAAAGACTTGGCAGACGATGCAGCATCCCCCAATGAAAAGCAGGGGTGTCACTAGCACGTTAAGAGACAATACAATAAGTGTCAGGGGCCCGAGACCGTTCAACTGCCTCCGAGCATACATAAGGGAGATTACCAATAGACCCCTGGCTGTCTTTAAGCAGGTACTGGACGAGCACCTAAAGTCGGTACCTGACCAGCCGGGCTGTGGCTCGTACGTTGGATTGCGTGCAGCCAGCAGTAACAGCCTGGTTGTTCAGGCTCTGATGCAACAGGAGGCCTGGTCACAGACCGGGCCGCGGGGGCGTTGACCCCCGGAACTCTCTCCAGGTAAACTCCAGGTAAACAGTATATAAGAACACAGTAAGCTTCATCAGTCGAATACAGAGCCAGCAAAAGCAGTAGAAATGTATAGACGATGTAATCAGTCCATCACTCTCGAAGACGTAGTTATGAGGTGGTCAGTCCCTCATAGTCTGGAACACTGTGAAGCTGATATAACAGTATGGAGACTTATATACTCTCAAAATGAGGTGCAGATAATCCTGACGACAGTAAAGGCGGGGTCCGCTAGTAGAAGTAAGGATGTAATCATTGATTACATCCTTACTTCTAGGTCTCTCTCCAATCCAACCTTCCCACTCGTAACTAGTGGAAAGGCAAGAAAAGTTAACGACGATGGCCTCTGTACCAAGATAGCAGTCACCGGTTTCTTCAACACGCAAGTTATACTTCTGTATCAATCAAATCACATATTACTTGGGTAGATAATTTCCAGTAGATCCTTCATGTGCTAGCTCAAATCACCGACCAGTATGTTTTAAATAAGTGACCCACTGATCAGATCAGATCGACTGGTCCGAACCCTTGACTGGTCCGAACCCTTGACTGGTTTCAAACGGTTTCGTTGGACAATAAAGCAGACTGTAATCGGATGGGGTTGTAGGCACCCTTATAAACACAAACATTAAATATAAATCAGGAACGTGACGGTAAGCTGTCCAATATACAAAAACAGTTAGAAACAGAAATACAAATAGGTAGAGCTTCATTTAAGGAGGTTATTAATAGAATATTACATCTGCATTCTTTTTATCTTCTAGTGCATTTAGGACCTTGTCGTAGTGATCCAATGGTTGAGACAGACAGGAGAGACCTGTTCTAAACTCATGTTGCCCTGGGTTGTGTAACTGATGGGTTTCTAGATGGGTGGTGATCTTGCTTTATAGGACCCTTTCAAAGATTTTTATGGTATGGGATGTTAGTGCTATCGGTCTGTAGTTCTTTGCTGTTGCTTTACTGCCCCCTTTGTGGAGTGGGGCTATGTCTGTTGTTTTCAGTAACTGTGGGACGACCCCCGTGTCCATGCTCCCTCTCCATAGGATGGAAAAGGCTCGTGATCGGGGCTCCTTGCAATTCTTGATGAACACGGAGTTCCATGAGTCTGGCCCTGGGGCAGAGTGCATGGGCATGTCATTTATCGCCTGTTCGAAGTCATTTGGCGTCAGGATAACATCGGATAGGCTTGTGTTAACCAAATTTTGTGGCTCTCTCATTAAAAAATTCGTTTTGATCTTCGACTCTCAGTCTGGTTAGCGGCTTGCTAAAAACTGAGTCATATTGGGACTTGAGTAGCTCACTCATTTCCTTGCTGTCATCTGTGTAGGACCCATCTTGTTTAAGTAGGGGCCCAATAATGGATGTTGTTCTCGACTTTGATTTGGCATAGGAGAAGAAATACGTTGGGTTTCTTTCGATTTCATTTATGGCTTTTAGTTCTTCCCGCGATTCCTGACTCCTATAAGATTCCTTTAGCTTGAGTTCGATGCTTGCTATTTCTCTGACCAGTGTCTCCCTACGCATTTCAGATATATTGAAATCTTTTAGCCGCTCTGTTCTTTTTTTCCGTCGCCTGTAAAGGGAGCGCCTGTCTCTTTCTATTTTACATCTACTCCTCCTTTTTCTTAGAGGAATAAGCCTTGTGCATACATCGAGTGCCACCAGGTTAATCTGTTCTAGGCATACGTTGGGGTCTGTGTTGCTTAGTATATCTTCCCAGCTTATATCGGTTAGGACTTGGTTTACTTGGTCCCACTTTATGTTTTTGTTATTGAAGTTGAATTTGGTGAATGCTCCCTCGTGACTAGTCTCATTTTGTCGGTCTGGGGCTCCACGCATACATGTCTGAACGTCAATTATGTTGTGATCTGAGTATATTGTTTTTGATATGGTGACATTTCTTATCAGATCATCATTGTTAGTGAAGATGAGGTCTAGTGTATTCTCCAGTCTAGTAGGCTCTATTATTTGCTGGTTTAAATTGAATTTTGTGCAGAGATTTAAAAGCTCGTGTGAGTGTGAATTTTCATCAGAGCTGCCTCCTGGTGTTATTACTGCAACAATATTATTTGCTATATTCCTCCATTTTAGGTGCCTTAAGTTGAAATCCCCCAGGAGCAAGATGTTGGGTGCAGGATACCTGCTGGAAGATCAACGCCCCCGCGGCCCGGTTGACCAGGCCTCCCGATGACAGGGCCTGATCAACTAGGCTGTTACTGCTGGCCGCACGCAGTCCGACGTACGAGCTTTTTCCAACAGTGGTCTGTTCCTGGAATTGCTGGGATGTTGCATCCGGAGGCTTGTAGACTACCACAATGACTAGGTTTTGGTTCTCGACCTTTACTGCTAAAACTACCACTACATCATTTGAGGCATTTAGCAGTTCTTTGCAAACAAGTGACTCTGCAATGTACAGGCCAACCCCCCCATCCTTTTGCTGTTCACTCTGTCACATCTGTAGAGGTTGTAACCTGGGATCCATATTTCGTTGTCCAAGTGATCTTTTATGTGGGTTTCAGTGAAAGCCGCGAACATTGCCTTTGCCTCTGCAAGCAGTCCACGGATGAAAGGTATTTTGTTGTTTGTTGCTGGCTTTAGACCCTGTATATTTGCAAAGAAGAATGTCATCGGACTGGTGGTATTGTTGGTACTGGGGGGGGGGGATTTTTTTTCCGGCATTAGTATCTGTATCTGTTGGTTTGGAGTGGAGGCCATCGACTGTTTACTGTGGTTCCAACGCCCCCGCGGCCCGGTCCAGGAATGACTGGATTTTACTGGTAGTACGATTTTCTGCCATTTCCTGCCAGTTTTTTTTTCCTTCCTGGCACTAAAAAACCTCCCTCTTGAGTGGCTGTGGCTTCCCAGGTTTTCCCATGGTCTGGATGTTTTCTATCTTTTTGTCCCCTTTAGATGGTGTGCCTGGCAATTTGAGTTATAGCACAGTCTTTCCTGAACTGAAGAGGTACACATTTCAGGGTGAAAAAGCTTACAGGAAGGGAGTTTGCATTTTCCTGTTGTCATATGGGCATGGCATTTTCTAGGGTGGTCATAGTTGCACGTCCCGTCTGTTTTTCCAGATTTCCCATGCCAGCAGAAACCAAGTGCATAGTATGTGCACAGGCTTGGTTTCCGTTTGCCTAGGGTTTCTGGGACTGTATTCACTGTTGGTGCATGTTTCCCTGTCTTATTCCTATCCTCCCTAGCACCAACAATGGAGCTCTCACCAGTTGTTTTCGGTAATATATCCTCACTATAGCTAGTGGAGTCCTCTTGTTTGCTATTTCCTGCGGTATTTCTAGTTTGCAATATTGGTTTTATCTTATCTTTGACTACACTTAGTTTCCCCACTACAGCTCCTGTCCCCTATGAGGTCATTTACATGTATTCCTTCCTGCGTATAGTTCCCGACTACCTGGACAAAATCTCCAGCTTCACCATTACTGTCTCCCAGGACAGCGCCTCCAGCTTCACCATTACTGTCTCCCAGGACAGCACCTCCAGCTTCACCATTACTGTCTCTCGGGACAGCACCTCCAGCTTCACCATTACTGTCTCCCAGGACAGCACTGTCAGCCCCACATTTACTGACTACCAGGACATCACCTCCAGCCTTACAGTTTCTGACTACATGGCTAGTATCAAGGGCAGTACCATTCAGCCCAGACTTTTTATGTTCCCATCTGTTGTAGAAAGTTTCCAGGTTGTCTATGAAAGCAGCTTTGATGTTATCCTCTTTTAATACCCTTGTGATTTTAGTCCACAGATTTTCCTCATTTGGGCATACCCAAAAACACTTCCCTGTTTTAATACTGCTTGTAGCTAGTTCTTGGGTATCTGCACAAGGGGCGTGACACCAATTTCCACAAAAATGACAATTTATCCATGTGGAAGCCCGTTTGTTTGATTGACTGCAGACTACACACAGCTTCATAATGATTCGAGTGGTTGATTTACGGTAATTCTACTAGCAACCTCTTGAATACTCTATTAATAACCTCCTTAAATGAAGCTCTAGCTATTTGTATTTCTATTTCTAACTAATTGGACAGCTTACCGTGTACGTTCCTGATTTATATTTATTGTTTGTGTTTGATAAGGGCGCCTACAACCCCATCCGTTTACAGTCTGCTTTATTGTCCAACGAATCCGTTTGAAACCAGTCAAGGGTTCGAACCATCAAGGGTTCGGACCAGTCGAGGGTTAGACCAGTCGATCTTATCTGATCAGTGGGTCACTTATTTAAAACATACTAGTCGGTGATTTGGGCTAACACATGAAGGATCTACTTGAAATTATCTACCCGAGTAATATGTGATTTGATTGATACAAAAGTATAACTTGCGTGTTGAAGAGCCGGTGATTTCTGGCAGCTTCTACAGTGACGAATGGTCGAGCCTCAAACCTTGTTTATCAATCGCTGTATCTAGCTTTTCTAGTTTTTTTTCGTCTCCACCACAATAAATGCTATATTTTCACTATAGTTGACTGGTGGAAATTTTGGAGGAAGGACGCTTTTTCTGTAGTAATAATTGCTTCTCGTTGTGTATATTGCGACCGCTGGTAACTACAGGTTATATGAAATTCACAGTATACGTCTGGTATTTCAAGAAAAAAGAAACTAATGAAAGTCACTCCACTCCACTAAGTACCATTATAATACTGGTTAGTTGCTAATGACAACAGCATTCTCCATAGCTATCAATCGGGCTTTAGAAGATCCTACTCAACCGACACCTCCCTTATTAATCTGATGGATTACCTGATGGATTACCTGTCCAGGTAGTCGGGAATTATACGCAGGAAGGAATACATATAAATGACCTCATAGGGGACAGGAGCCATAGTAGGGAAACAAGTGTAGTCAAAGATAAGATAAAACCAATATTGCAAACTAGAAATACAACAGGAAATAGCAAACAAGAGGACTCCACTAGCAATAGTGAGGATATATTACCAAAAACAACTGGTGGGAGCTCCATTGTTGGTGCTAGGGAGGATAGAAGTAAGACAGGGAAACATGCACCAACAGGGAATACAGTCACAGAAACCCAAGGCAAACGGAAACCAAGCCTGGAGTTTACCTGAAGAGAGTTCCGGGGGTCAACGCCCCCGCGGCCCGGTCTGTGACCAGGCCTCCTGGTGGATCAGAGCCTGATCAACCAGGCTGTTGCTTCCGGCTGCACGCAAACCAACGTACGAGCCACAGCCCGGCTGGTCAGGAACCGACTTTAGGTGCTTGTCCAGTACCAGCTTGAAGACTGCCAGGGGTCTGTTGGTAATCCCCCTTATGTATGCTGGGAGGCAGTTGAACAGTCTCGGGCCCCTGACACTTATTGTATGGTCTCTTAACGTGCTAGTGACACCCCTGCTTTTCATTGGGGGGATGTTGCATCGTCTGCCAAGTCTTTTGCTTTCGTAGTGAGTGATTTTCGTGTGCAAGTTCGGTACTAGTCCCTCTAGGATTTTCCAGGTGTATATAATCATGTATCTCTCCCGCCTGCGTTCCAGGGAATATAGGTTCAGGAACCTCAAGTGCTCCCAGTAATTGAGATGTTTTATCTCCGTTATGCGCGACGTGAAGGTTCTCTGTACATTTTCTAGGTTAGCAATTTCACCTGCCTTGAAAGGTGCTGTTAGTGTGCAGCAACATTCCAGCCTAGATAGAACAAGTGACCTAAAGAGTATCATCATAGGCTTGGCCTCCCTAGTTTTGAAGTTTCTCATTATCCATCCTGTGCACATATTATGCACTTGGTATCTGCAGACATGGGAAATCTGGAAAAACAGATGGGACGTGCAACTATGACCACCCTAGAAAATGCCGTGCCCATATGACAACAGGAAAATGCAAACGCCCTTCCTTTAAGCTTTTTCACCCTGAAATGCGTACCTCTTCAGTACAGGAAAGACTGTGCTATAACTTAAATTGCCAGGCATACCATCTAAAGGGGACAAAAATATACAAAACAACCAGGCCATGGGAAAACCTGGGTAGCCACAGCCACTCAAGAGGGAGAGGTTTTTTAGTGCCAGGAAGGAAAAAAAACTGGCAGGAAATGGCAGAAATTGTACACCAAATCCAGGGAACCACAGTCGATGGCCTCCACTCAAAACCAACAGATACAGATACTAATGCCGGAAAAAAAATCCCCCCCCCCAGTACCAAAAATACCACCAGTCCGATGACATTCTTCTTTGCAAATATACAGGGTCTAAAGCCAGCAACAAACAACAAAATACCTTTCATCCGTGGACTGCTTGCAGAGGCAAAGGCAATGTTTACGGCTTTCACTGAGACCCACATAAAGGATCACTTAGACAACGAAATATGGATCCCAGGTTACAACCTATACAGATGTGACAGAGTGAACAGGCAAAAGAGGGGATGTTGGCCTGTACATTGCAGAGTCACTTGTTTGCACAGAACTGCTTATTGCCTCAAATGATGTAGTGGAAGTTTTAGCAGTAAAGGTCGAGAACCAAAACCTAGTCATTGTGGTAGTCTACAAGCCTCCGGATGCAACATCCCAGCAATTCCAGGAACAGCTGTTAAAAATTGACCACTGTCTGGAAAATCTTCCAGCTTCTGCACCCAACATCTTGCTCCTGGGGGATTTCAACTTAAGGCACCTAAAATGGAGGAATATAGCAAATAATATTGTTGCAGTAATAACACCAGGAGGCAGCTGTGATGAAAACTCACAGCCACACGAGCTTTTAAATATCTGCACAAAATTCAATTTAAACCAGCAAATAATAGAGCCTACTAGAATGGAGAATACACTAGACCTCATCTTCACTAACAATGATGATCTGATAAGAAATGTCACCATATCAAAAACAATATACTCAGATCACAACATAATTGAGGTTCAAACATGTATGCGCAGAGCCCCAGACCACCAAAATGAGATTAGTCACGAGGGAGCATTCACCAAATTCAACTTCAATAACAAAAACATAAAGTGGGACCAAGTAAACCAAGTCCTAACCGATATAAGCTGGGAAGATATACTAAGCAACCCAGACCCCAACTTATGCCTAGAACAGATTAACTTGGTGGCACTCGATGTATGCACAAGACTAATTCCTTTAAGAAAAAGGAGGAGTAGATGTTAAATAGAAAGAGACAGGCGCTCTCTTTACAGGCGACGGAAAAGAATAACAGAGCGGCTAAAAGAGGTCAATCTATCTGAAATGCGTAGGGAGACACTGGTCAGAGAAATAGCAAACATCGAACTTAAGTTAAAGGAATCTCATAGGAGTCAGGAATCGCGGGAAGAACTAAAAGCCATAAATGAAATCGAAAGAAACCCAAAGTATTTCTTCTCCTATGCCAAATCAAAGTCGAGAACAACGTCCAGTATTGGGCCCTTACTTAAACAAGATGGGTCCTACACAGATGACAGCAAGGAAATGAGTGAGCTACTCAAGTCCCAATATGACTCAGTTTTTAGCAAGCCACTAACCAGACTGAGAGTCGAAGATCAAAATGAATTTTTTATGAGAGAGCCACAGAATTTGGTTAACACAAACCTATCTGATGTTATCCTGACGCCAAATGACTTCGAACAGGCGATAAATGACATGCCCATGCACTCTGCCCCAGGGCCAGACTCATGGAACTCCGTGTTCATCAAGAACTGCAAGAAACCCCTATCACGAGCCTTTTCCATCCTATGGAGAGGGAGCATGGACACGGGGGTCGTCCCACAGTTACTAAAAACAACAGACATAGCCCCACTCCACAAAGGGGGCAGTAAAGCAACAGCAAAGAACTACAGACCAATAGCACTAACATCCCATATCATAAAAATCTTTGAAAGGGTCCTAAGAAGCAAGATCACCACCCATCTAGAAACCCATCAGTTACACAACCCAGGGCAACATGGGTTTAGAACAGGTCGCTCCTGTCTGTCTCAACTATTGGATCACTACGACAAGGTCCTAAATGCACTAGAAGACAAAAAGAATGCAGATGTAATATATACAGACTTTGCAAAAGCCTTCGACAAGTGTGACCATGGCGTAATAGCGCACAAAATGCGTGCTAAAGGAATAACAGGAAAAGTCGGTCGATGGATCTATAATTTCCTCACTAACAGAACACAGAGAGTAGTAGTCAACAGAGTAAAGTCCGAGGCAGGCACGGTGAAAAGCTCTGTTCCACAAGGCACAGTACTCGCTCCCATCTTGTTCCTCATCCTCATATCTGACATAGACAAGGATGTCAGCCACAGCACTGTGTCTTCCTTTGCAGATGACACCCGAATCTGCATGACAGTGTCTTCCATTGCAGACACTGCAAGGCTCCAGGCGGACATCAACCAAATCTTTCAGTGGGCTGCAGAAAACAATATGAAGTTCAACGATGAGAAATTTCAATTACTCAGATATGGTAAACATGAGGAAATTAAATCTTCATCAGAGTACAAAACAAATTCTGGCCACAAAATAGAGCGAAACACCAACGTCAAAGACCTGGGAGTGATCATGTCGGAGGATCTCACCTTCAAGGACCATAACATTGTATCAATCGCATCTGCTAGAAAAATGACAGGATGGATAATGAGAACCTTCAAAACTAGGGAGGCCAAGCCCATGATGACACTCTTCAGGTCACTTGTTCTATCTAGGCTGGAATATTGCTGCACACTAACAGCACCTTTCAAGGCAGGTGAAATTGCCGACCTAGAAAATGTACAGAGAACTTTCACGGCGCGCATAACGGAGATAAAACACCTCAATTATTGGGAGCGCTTGAGGTTCCTAAACCTGTATTCCCTGGAACGCAGGAGGGAGAGATACATGATTATATACACCTGGAAAATCCTAGAGGGACTAGTACCGAACTTGCACACGAAAATCACTCACTACGAAAGCAAAAGACTTGGCAGACGATGCTCCATCCCCCCAATGAAAAGCAGGGGTGTCTCTAGCACGTTAAGGGACCATACAATAAGTGTCAGGAGCCCGAGACTGTTCAACTGCCTCCCAGCACACATAAGGGGGATTACCAACAGACCCCTGGCAGTCTTCAAGCTGGCACTGGACAAGCACCTAAAGTCAGTTCCGGATCAGCCAGGCTGTGGCTCGTACGTTGGTTTGCGTGCAGCCAGCAGCAACAGCCTGGTTGATTAGGCTCTGATCCACCAGGAGGCCTGGTCACAGACCGGGCCGCGGGGGCGTTGACCCCCGGAACTCTCTCCAGGTAAACTCCAGGTAAACTACGAAAGCAAAAGACTTGGCAGACGATGCAACATCCCCCCAATGAAAAGCAGGGGTGTCACTAGCACGTTAAGAGACCATACAATAAGTGTCAGGGGCCCGAGACTGTTCAACTGCCTCCCAGCATACATAAGGGGGATTACCAACAGACCCCTGGCAGTCTTCAAGCTGGCACTGGACAAGCACCTAAAGTCGGTTCCTGATCAGCTGGGCTGTGGCTAGTACGTTGGTTTGAGTGCAGCCAGCAGTAACAGCCTGGTTGATCAGGCTCTGATCCACCAGGAGGCCTGGTCACAGACCGGGCCGCGGGGGCGTTGACCCCCGGAACTCTCTCCAGGTAAACTCCAGGTATGGTCAAATGGGTGAGTGAGTGTAAGTGTGAACCACCAGGTGGTATTCATGTAATTAGTTGACGGGGTGTATCAGGGAGATAAGATGTTTTCTAATGGTAGTTTTGAAAGTGATGAGTGTGTCTGCAGTTCTAGAGTTTTCATGTAGGGTGTTCCAGATTTTAGGGCCTTTGAAATACATTGAATATTTGTGAAGGTTTAGTCGCACACGGGGAATGTCATAGAGATGTTTGTGTCTGGTGTTATGCCTGTGGGTTCTGTCACAACTATCAAGAAAGCGTTTTAGGTCAAGGTTAATATTGGAATTTAAGGTCCTGTAGATGTAGACTGCGCACAGTGGTAAGTGTGGATATACTGAACAGGGAGTAAGTTTAAATCTATGAAGAGTGGGGGGAGGGGTGTTGCCAGGGATGGGATTTAGTGATTATTCTTACTGCGGCTTTTTGTTGGGTTATTATTGGCTTTTGGTGTGTTGCTGCAGTTGATCCCCAATCACAAATTGCACAGGTGAGGTATGGATAAATAAGTGAATGGTATAGTGTGAGAAGGGCATTTTGCGGCACGTAGTATTGTATCTTGGAGAGGATCCCAACCGTTTTGGATACTTTTTTGGTTATGTGTTGGGGGAATGTTGCATCTCCTGCCAAGTCTTTTGCTTTTGTAGGGAGTGATTTTCGTGTGGAAATTTGGGACTAGTCCATCTAGGATTTTCCAAGTGTTTATTATAATATATCTTTCTTCTCTGCATTCCAAGAAATAAAAATCAAGGGACTTCAACCATTCCCAGTAGTTTAGGTGCTGTATCGTATTTATGCGTGCATTACATTCTCTAGATCTGAAATTTCGCCTGCATTGAAAGGGGCTATGTACATCAATATTCCAACCTAGAGAGAACAGGCAATTTGAAGAGGACAATCATGGACTTGGCTCTGCTGTGAAATTACTTATTGAGGCCTCGTCATGGAGTCTAAATGAAACTTTGTTGTCTTCCAGGTGGTGGTTTATTAATGTTTGTTGAGAGGAAGGTGGGGTAGTGGTCAGTAGTGTTGTCTGTGATTATCCCTGATTTAAGTGGGGCTAGTATATTGGTCCATATATAGTCAATTATGGTTGCACTTGTCTCACAGATTTGACTGATGTTGATGTCCACTTGGAGTCTTGCAGTGTTTTCAATGGATGACACCATCATGCAAATTCGGGTGTCATCCGCAAAGGAGAACACGGTGCTGTGGCTTACATCTCTGTGTATGTCAAATATGAGGATATGGAACAGGATGGGGACAAGTACAGTACCTTATGGAACCGAGCTTTTCACTGTAGCCGCCTCAGACTTTACTCTGTTTACTATTACTCTTTGCGCTCTACTTGTTAGGAAGCTATAGATCCATCTGCCAGCTTTTCCTGTTGTTCCATGTCACTCATTTTGTGCGCTATTGCACCATGGTCGCATGGTTGCAAAGTCTGTGTATTCTACAACTGCATTTTGTTTGTCTTATAGTGCATCTAAGACCTTGTCATAGTGGTCCAATAGCTGGGACAGGCAGAAGCGGCTTGCTCTAAACCCATGGTTGCCCTGGATTGTGTAATTGATGGGTATATATGTGGGTGGTGATTTCGCTTCTTAGAACACTTCCAAAGATTTTTATAATATGGGATGATAATGCTATCGTTCTGTAACTCTTTGCAATTGCTTAACTGCCGCCTTTGTCTAGGGGAATCTATGTCTGTTATTTTTAGTGACTGTAGGATGACCCCTGTGTCCATGCTCCCTCTCCATAGATTGCTGAAGGTACATGAATGAAGCTCCATGCAGTTCTTGATGAACATGAAATTCCAAAAGTCTGGGCCTTAGGCCGAGTGCATGGACATATCATTTATAGCTTTTTCCAAGTCTTTTGGTGTTAGGATAATATTCGAGATTTTTGCTTTAACCAAATTTTTAGTCTCGGTCATAAAAAAAAAACATTAACATTTTCGACTCTTAGTCTGGTTAATGGTTCACTAAACACTGAGTCATACTGGGACTTTAGTATCTCACTCGTTTCTTTGGTGTCATCTGAGTAAGTCCCATCACGTTTAAGGAGGGGTCCAATACTTGATGTTGCTTTTCCTTATTAAGCCTAAGTTTGATATTTGCTATTTCTCTGATCAGTGCCTTCCTTCGTATTTCAGGTACGCTGGTCCCTTTCAACAGCTCTGTGATTCTTTGCCTTCGCCTGTATAGGGAGTATCTCTCTCTAGTACACATCTTCTCTTCCTTTTTTCTTAAAGGAATATGCTTTGAGCATACCTCAAGTGCTACAGAGTTAATTCTTTCTAGGCATAGGTTCGGATCTGCATTGTTTACTATATCCCCCCAACTTGTTTCATTTAGGACATGGTTGACTTAATCCCACTGAGGAAACACTGGGCATGTTTCTTTACAATGGTTATCTATATTCCCCATCAGTAAAATGCGTACCTGGGTATTAGTCGACTGTTGTATACCTGGAGTATACCTGGAGAGGGTACTGGGGGTCAACGCCCCAGCGGCTCAGTCTGTGACCAGGCCATATGTATGTGGGTCGCATCCTGGGACAATACTGACGTAATTTGTCCGATATGCTCAGCATAACAAGTGGCTTTCTATATAGTAGTATGTCATTGATGTCAGCTATGGTCTGTATACCTTGTACATGCACTTGTAGAAATAAAGACATATTATTATTGAAGTTGAATTTGGTGAAGGCACCTTCATAAGTGGCCACATTTTGCTGGTCATGAGCCCAGTGCATACATGTCTGTACCTCTTTTATGTTGTGATCTGAGTGTGTCTTTGACACTGTTTTATTTCGTGTCAGATCATCATTATTGATGAAGATGAGGTCAACTGTATTTTCCAGTCTTGTTGGCTCCACTATTTGCTGATTTAAGGTGAATTTGTTGCAGAGATTTAATAGTTTTACTTGCTACATTCCTCCACTATAGGTGACTTAAGTTGAAATCTCCAGCAGCAAGATGTTTGGGCAGGAGTTGCGAGTTTTTCCAGAAATTGGTCAATTTTACAAAGTTGTTCCTGAAATTTTGGGGAAGAAGCATCCAGAGGCTTGTATACAACCACAATGACAAGGTACTCACCTAATTGTACTCACCTAATTGTGGTTGCAGGGGTCGAGACTCAGCTCCTGGCCCCGCCTCTTCACTGATCGCTACTAGGTCCTCTCCCTCTCTGCTTCCTGAGCTTTGTCATACCTCTTCTTAAAACTATGTATGGTTCCTGCCTCCATTACTTCGCTTGCTAGGCTATTCCACTTCCTGACGACTCTAAAGGTGTGTGTGTGTGTGTGTATGTGTATGACTCAACAATCAATATTTGCACCAATAACTCATTACAGTTGTGACCGGGTGTGGAAGTGTGAATTGCTCATTACTCTATAATTTGTTCATGATTGTAGCCATGTATAAACGTAAGTAACCATTCTTACAGGATTCATTACCTTTGTAACTTGTGAGTTCATTACCTTTGTACCTAGTTCAGCTATCAAAACTTTGGGGCCCAGTCCCTGGACCCATTACGTACCTCTGTAATCTGTAAATACCTTTGTAACTTGTCATGATTGTGACCAGACCTACCTGGAGTTCATTACCTTCGTAAATTGTGAGTTCATTACCTTTGTAAATTGTGAGTTCATTACCTCTGTAACTTGCTCAGCTATCAAAACTTTGGAGTCCAGTCCCTGGACCAATTATGTACCTCTGTAATCTTTTGACTACCGCCCACAGGATAGGTATAGGGTGACTACCGCCCACAGGATGGGTATGTGGTGACTACCACCCACAGGATGGGTATGTGGTGACTACCGCCCACAGGATGGGTATGTGGTGACTACCGCCCACAGGATGGGTATGTGGTGACTACCGCCCACAGGATGGGTATGTGGTGACTACCGCCCACAGGATGGGTATGGGGCGCATAATAAACATATTAAACTAACTAACTGACAAGGTTTAGATTTTCGATCTTTACTGCTAAAACTTGAACTACATTATTTGAGGTGTTTAGTAGTTCTGAGCAAATGAGCGACTCAGTGACATACATTGTTATTATTATTATAAGCAAGGGGAGCACTAAACCCGTAGGATTATGCAGTGCCTGTGGGGGGATGTGGAAGGTATTCAGGCTTAATTCAAGGAACTGGAGCACAGATCCAATTCCCTAGATCAAGAGCCCCTCACCTACATCAAGGAACCTTCCTTGAGGGATCAATGACATATAGGCCAACTCCCCCTTGTTGTCAAAGTGATCCTTTAAGAGAGCCTCTGTGAAAACCGCAAACATTGCGTCAGACTCTGTGAGCAACAGTCCATTGATGAAAGGTATTTTGATGTTTGTTGATGGCTTTAAACCCTGTATGTCTGCAGAGATAAATATCATTGTAGTGATGGTAAGGATGCTTTGTTTGCTGGCATTAATATCTGTTGTTCTGGAGTAGAGGTCAATGACTGTGCCTCCACTCCAGAAGTGTTTTGAGTTGGTGTAAGATTTCTGTCATTTCTTGCCATTTTTTTTCCTTCCTGTCATTAAAAAACCTCCATCTCTAGAGTGGTTTTGGCTCTCCTGAGTTGTTTCCCAGGTCATCCTGGGTGATCTGTATCTTCCTGTCCCTTTTAGATGGTATGCCTGACAATGTATGTTGTAGCACTGTCTTTCATGGATTGATGAGTGACATTTCCAGGTGAAATAAATTACAAGAAGAGGAGTTGCATTTTCCTGTTATGTGGGTGAGGCATTTTCTGAGATGATCAAAACTGCACATCCCACCTATTCTTCCAGATATACCATGGCTGCATATACCCAAGGCATAGAATTTGCATAGACTGGATTTCTATTTGCCAGGATTTTTGTTGCTGAATTCCCTTCTGGTGTATTTTTCTTTTTTTGGTCACCCCATTATCTACAACTCCTGTACTAATATCAGTGACTCTATCAGTTTTTTTTCTGATAATTTACCAACATAATTCCCAAAAGCACCATCCCCTTTTTTTTCCAGTTCCAGCAGTATTGCTACTTTGTAACTCTGGAATTTGTATAACCTTATTTTTACCAGTTACGTCACCATGGCCACTAACTTCATCAGGTGCATTGCCCTCCACGATGGCACTGGCACCATCTGGTGCACTGTCTTTCATGTCTGTATTCCTACAAGTATTGTCCACCAAGACAACACCAGCACCAGGAGTGATAGCCCCATCTGTTCTACTCCTTTAATCTGCCCAGTTGTTATACAAGACAGACATTTTTCTAAGAAGGATAATTTTTTGTTGGTATTCCTGTCTTTTAGTATATTATTCTAAACAAAAGGGATGCGCTAAACCCATAGGATTATACAACGCCTGTGGGTGGGATGTGGAAGGTATTCAGGCTTAATTCAGGGAAATGGAGCACAGATCTAGTTCCCCAGATTATCTCCCACAGGTTCCTCTCGTTAGGGCATACCCACCAACATTTTCCTGATTTTATATCATGAGTGGATGATTGCTTAAGGTCCATACACAACCCATGGAACCATTTTCCACAGAGACTGCATGCCATCCAAACAAAACTCTCTGCAAGAACCAAAATTGCACTCCACTGTTTATTGTCCTGTCTGCAGCTATATCTTATTACATTCATTGGATCCTTTCCACAAAGGGACTTTTAATGAAAGTGCATCTCTTGTGCACCATGGTATGCTACATTCTCGTGTCCTTGTCCATATCTCACTGCAGCCTTTTGTTTACTTGGACAAGTAGTATACAGTTTGCTCTTCATATCTTTCTTCTTAGCCATTGTTTATTCTTCATGTGGTATTTCTGATTTTTTCCCTACCTCCTCCTTTCCTCTTGTTAGGATATTTTAATGTTCATCATTACCTCTGGGGAGGGTCTCACTGTGACTCTTGTAGCAATCAGAGGCTCTTATTACTTCACTTTCTCCCCATGTTTTAAATACAGGTACTCCAACTCATTTTGACCCTTGAACTCAAACTCTCACCTGCATAGATATCTCAGTTTTATCGTCTTCAACTGCACTCAACTTTATCTGGTATGGTCTATGCTCCCTGATCTACATGACAGCGATCATTTTCTAATCCTACTTCCCATTCATATTCTCGATTGCTTTGACGCCAACATTGGCAGTTTGACAGGCAAATTGGGCCATTTACTTGCGTCAAGCTGATTTTAGTGAAGAACCTTTTCCTTTGTCCTCAACAGCTGATGTATTACAATTCCTTTTTGTCATTGGTTTTAATCTCAGCCTTGAACACACAATCCCTCAAACTACAGATAGGCCTCCTCAGAAATGTATGCCTTGGTGGTCTCCTGCTTGTGCTTGTGCAGTGCATTTGAAACCTGCTCCATTGGGCCAGTATCGTTACAATGGGACCGCAGAACTATTTGATTTTAAGTGGGTAAGGGCTGCTGCACGACATATCATCCAAAAAGCTACTTGCACTTGTTGGTGAGATTATGTTTCTGCCCTTACTTCGTTACTTCCGCATCCTGTATGAGTGCAGTCTGGAAAAGAGTATGGAAACTGAGTGGCAAGTACTGGAGTTTACCTGAAGAGAGTTCCGGGGGTCAACGCCCCCGCGGCCCGGTCTGTGACCAGGCCTCATGGTGGATCAGAGCCTGATCAACCAGGCAGTTACTGCTGGTTGCACACAATCCAATATACGAGCCACAGCCCGGCTTGTCAGGTACCAACTTTATGTGCTTGTCCAGTGCATGCTTGAAGACAGCCAGGGGTCTATTGGTAATCCCCCTTATGTATGCTGGGAGGCAGTTGAACAGTCTCAGGCCCCTGACACTTATCGAATGGTCTCTTAACGTGCTAGTTACACTCCTGCTTTTCATTGGGGGGATGTTGCATCGTCTGCCGAGTCTTTTGCTTTCGTTGTGAGTGATTTTCGTGTGCAAGTTCGGTACTAGTCCCTCTAGGATTTTCCAGGTGTATATAATCATCTCTCCAGCCTGCGTTCCAGGGAGTACAGGTTCAGGAACTTCAAGCACTCCCAGTAATTGAGGTGTTTTATCTCCGTTATGCGTGCTGTGAAGGTTCTATGTACATTTTCTAGGTCAGCAATTTCACCTGCCTTGAAAGGTGCTGTTAGTGTGCAGCAATATTCCAGCCTAGATAGAACAAGCGACCTGAAGAGTGTCATGGACTTGGCCTCCCTAGTTTTGAAGGTTCTCATTATCCATCCTGTCATTTTTCTAGCAGATGTGATTGATACAATGTTCTGGTGCTTGAAGGTGAGATCCTCCGACATGATCACTCCCAGGTCTTTGACGTTGGTTTTTCGCTCTATTTTGTGGCCAGAATTTGCTTTGAACTCTGATGAAGTTTTAATTTCCTCATGTTTACCATATCGGAGTAATTGAAATTTTTCATCGTTGAACTTCATATTGTTTTCTGCAGCCCATTGAAAGATTTGGTTGATGTCCGCCTGGAGCCTTGCAGTGTCTGCAATGGAAGACACTGTCATGAAGATTCGGGTGTCATCTGCAAAGGAAGACAGTGCTGTGGCTGACATCCTTGTCTATGTCAGATATGAGGATTGGTGGGTAATTAGGTTCAGTTGGAAGAAGAAGACCAAAGGGTTCAGTTCCTCAGACCAAAAAGGTATACCTTAAATTGGTCTGAATTTTGAAATGAGCTGAGGTAGGATAGAAGCTCTTAGCCTGTAAAATTGATCTATGTCCAGTATTGGGCCCCTACTTAAACAAGATGGGTCCTACACAGATGACAGCAAGGAAATGAGTGAGCTACTCAAGTCCCAGTATGACTCAGTTTTTAGCAAGCCGCTAACCAGACTGAGAGTCGAAGATCAAAATGAATTTTTTATGAGAGAGCCACAAAATTTGATTAACACAAGCCTATCCGATGTTATCCTTACGCCAAATGACTTCGAACAGGCGATAAATGACATGCCCATGCACTCTGCCCCAGGGCCAGAGTCATGGAACTCCGTGTTCATCAAGAACTGCAAGAAACCCCTATCACGAGCCTTTTCCATCCTATGGAGAGGGAGCATGGACACGGGGGTCGTCCCACAGTTACTAAAAACAACAGACATAGCCCCACTCCACAAAGGGGGCAGTAAAGCAACAGCAAAGAACTACAGACCAATAGCACTAACAACCCATATCATAAAAATCTTTGAAAGGGTCCTAAGAAGCAAGATCACCACCCATCTAGAAACCCATCAGTTACACAACCCAGGGCAACATGGGTTTAGAACAGGTCGCTCCTGTCTGTCTCAACTATTGGATCACTACGACAAGGTCCTAAATGCACTAGAAGACAAAAAGAATGCAGATGTAATATATACAGACTTTGCAAAAGCCTTCGACAAGTGTGACCATGGCATAATAGCGCACAAAATGCGTGCTAAAGGAATAACAGGAAAAGTAGGTCGATGGATCTATAATTTCCTCACTAACAGAACACAGAGAGTAGTCGTCAACAGAGTAAAGTCCGAGGCAGCTACGGTGAAAAGCTCTGTTCCACAAGGCACAGTACTCGCTCCCATCTTGTTCCTCATCCTCATATCCGACATAGACAAGGATGTCAGCCACAGCACCGTGTCTTCCTTTGCAGATGACACCCGAATCTGCATGACAGTGTCTTCCATTGCAGACACTGCAAGGCTCCAGACGGACATCAACCAAATCTTTCAGTGGGCTGCAGAAAACAATATGAAGTTCAACGATGAGAAATTTCAATTACTCAGATATGGTAAACATGAGGAAATTAAATCTTCATCAGAGTACAAAACAAATTCTGGCCACAAAATAGAGCGAAACACGAACGTCAAAGACCTGGGAGTGATTATGTCGGAGGATCTCACCTTCAAGGACCATAACATTGTATCAATCGCATCTGCTAGAAAAATGACAGGATGGATAATGAGAACCTTCAAAACTAGGGAGGCCAAGCTCATGATGACACTCTTCAGGTCACTTGTTCTATCTAGGCTGGAATATTGCTGCACACTAACAGCACCTTTCAAGGCAGGTGAAATTGCCGACCTAGAGAATGTACAGAGAACTTTCACGGTGCGCATAACGGAGATAAAACACCTCAATTACTGGGAGTGCTTGAGGTTCCTAAACCTGTATTCCCTGGAACGCAGGAGGGAGAGATACATGATTATATACACCTGGAAAATCCTAGAGGGACTAGTACCGAACTTGCACACGAAAATCACTCACTACGAAAGCAAAAGACTTGGCAGACGATGCACCATCCCCCCAATGAAAAGCAGGGGTGTCACTAGCACGTTAAGAGACCATACAATAAGTGTCAGGTGCCCGAGACTGTTCAACTGCCTCCCAGCACACATAAGGGGGATTACCAACAGACCCCTGGCAGTCTTCAAGCTGGCACTGGACAAGCACCTAAAGTCAGTTCCTGATCAGCCGGGCTGTGGCTCGTACGTTGGTTTGCGTGCAGCCAGCAGCAACAGCCTGGTTGATCAGGCTCTGATCCACCAGGAGGCCTGGTCACAGACCGGGCCGTGGGGGCGTTGACCCCCGGAACTCTCTCCAGGTAAACTCCAGGTATGTAAAAAAAATGTTATACTTCCTACTGTTGGGATAGTTTATCCACTTGGGTAACATCATTAACCCACATAACAAATGATCCATTATCCTAGGCATGGAAAGTGACCTTCAGGCCTGCTGCTCTGAAGATTCCCTATCTGATTTAATAATTTCCCAGCATGTTTGAAGCTTCTCTGAGCTATCCATAAAAATTTTTGACCAGGTCTGTGGACCATATACCTCTTGTAGAAGAAATGGAATCCAATGAAGAAGCTACTTTTGATGAAAATGAAGAGGATATTGAGAGGTATCTGGTGTGTTATTTGAAAACCCTTAACCATGTAGCATTCAGTTAACTGACTCATTTTTGGCTAACTTTGCAACTGCCCCTAGGCGAATCATGATGTAGGATCTACGTTTTACAGGGCCAAGCCTAAAGAGGTATTCGTCATCCTCAAGTAACAAATTAGAGTTCTAATTCCTTCCCAAGAGTGAAGTATCGACATATGAAGCTTTCTGTTCCTCCACTCACCATCAAATCCATCTATAAGTGTCTTATCCATTCACTAAAACAAATGATCCAGAGCTAATAGAGAGGTATACACAAATGGTTAACAGACTGATAAATGGCATTCACAGAACCAAAATGGTATCTTATACTTGCTTGGCAGTAGCTGTAGAGTGATGCAGGACCAGCCAAAAGATTCAAACAGAGGCAGCACTGAATCTCCTGATTGGTCTCCAACTTTCAATAAAGTGTGCTGCCTGCCCAAGGGCCACAGCTCCACTGATAGACACAACGTTCAGGCAGGGGGGAAATGAGGCATTTATGGGACAATGTTCATGGCAAAAGCACAGGTGTACATTTTGGTCCCTGTATGTCATGGCCATCCTGACGGAGCTCAAGCCCACCTAGTATGATCATGACAGTGAAGATTGTAATCTCCCACCGGTACATAAAGTACCCGACATCAGGTGAGCTCACAGAAAATGGAAAGCAATCAGATTTGATTCAAGGAGAGGACAGGGCCACCTCCTTGGATCAAAAGCCCTCCCTTCTCAATGACATCAAGGAACCTTCCTTTAGAGGATGATCAGGTAATTATAAAACCAGGAAATTTATGGCTAACACTGGACTGTTATACAAAGTTTGCTGGATTAAGATAAATTTACTGTATATAGTGGACCCTCCATTTTCATCAATCGTCGTTATCGCTGATTTCGGTTTCAGCCGACTTTTTTTGTCAATGTTTGGCTCCATCTTCGTTGATTACCTCCGTTTTCATCGATCATAAAGAACCTGTCCAGTGCCCAGCACACAGACAAAGCCGCCTCCCACACGCATTACTAAGTCAAAGATTAAATAGTGGACTGTAGGGGAACTTAGCTTGATAGACAACTTTCGCCTATACAGCTGTCCCTGCAGGCAATGTCTTGAGAAGCTGTTGTATGTATCCCTCAAGGGCTGGAAATTAAAATATTATGGGTGAGTATAATTACCCCTAGGGGTGTCAAGTCAGCATATCTCAGAAACTGATTGGGGACTGGATCCAATACTCACGTGTGTGGGCTAAAAAGCCTGTACCTCACTGCCGACTATAGGATGATTTCAAACCCCTTGTGTTACAAGAACTACACAGTCCCCTGTATAACAAGATAGTTCGAAACCTACCTTGCTCTTGTAGCATGAGCTATGGTGTTCTTTACACCTTCGACAGGTATCAGTGACTTGATAGAAGCTGAAGTGTCCTTGGATGTCCTAGTCTTTCACAGTCTAGGAATACACACACTGGTACACTATGTTCCACAAGGTTTGTCTTTATTATTCACAACTAAAGAGGCTGATCACACTTCTCTGTGTCTATTGAGATACTTTTATGCACAAAAACACGCGAATCAGTGTTCTTTGTTGGTTATCCCAGCGTCAATGTGTCCCCCAGCAGGGTCAAAAGCAATCTAACCTCCGACGCCTCTCACCCCACTTTGCTTGCCCTCTAGCATAAAGGAAAAGCTGACATAGCACATTTCCCCTCCTTGCCAAACTTCCACCAGGAAGCAAAGCAGAATGCTTAATTCTTGCTGTCTTAAGCATAGACAACATATACATCTTTAATATGTTAATAAAGTGAGTGCAGGATTTTCCTTAATTGTCCTGCTAAAGAAAGAGATTGACTGTCTCTTATCAAACTAAACTACTTGCAACATTGGTCTCTTGCAAAGAAGTCACATGACCCGTAACTGGTACACGCTGATTAAACATCTGTTGGTAATTACTTGATGTAGCAGTAAACAAGATGCTTGCCCCTTCTGAGAGGGCTGGGCCCCTCAGGGCTGAAGGGGCTCATACCCCCTCCTGGAGAAATTTCTCCAGTGGTGGTGGTAGAGGATAGTAGTGGTTGTGATTGTGGTAGAGGGTGGTAATAGTTGTGATGGTGGTAGAGGGTGGTAGAGGTTACTGGGTTTTCGTAACAAGTAGTGGTCCAATTATCCATTAAAATTCAGTATGGTTCAATAGTGCTGGTTACAACTGGTAGGCTGAGAAATTAAAATTTAATAAATTTATTAAGTCTAGAGGTATTTTATCAAAGTAAATTAAACTACAGCATGGTGGTAGAGGGTGGTAGTGGTTGTGATGGTGGTAGAGGGTGGTAGTGGTTGTGATGGTGGTAGAGGGTGGTAGTGGTTGTGATGGTGGTAGAGGGATGGTAGTGGTTGTGATGGTGGTAGAGGTCAAATAATAATATAAAGTCATACATTTACGATTTAGCTATTATCGCAAATATAAGCAATATAAAATTAAATGAAAAAGTAATATACATTATATATACATAATAATCATTGTAACCCATTCAGGGGTTGCAACAGGGTGGTAGTGGTTGTGATGGTGGTAGAGGGTGGTAGTGGTTGTGATGGTGGTAGAGGGTGGTAGTGGTTGTGATGGTGGTAGAGGGTGGTAGTGGTTGTGATGGTGGTAGAGGGTGGTAGTGGTTGTGATGGTGGTAGAGGGTGGTAGTTGTGATGGTGGTAGAGGGTGGTAGTGGTTGTGATGGTGGTAGAGGGTGGTAGTGGTTGTGATGGTGGTAGAGGATGGTTGTGATGGTGGTAGAGGATGGTTGTGATGGTGGTAGAGGGTAGTAGTGGTTGTGATGGTGGTAGAGGGTAGTAGTGGTTGTGATGGTGGTAGAGGGTGGTAGTGGTTGTGATGGTGGTAGAGGATAGTAGTGGTTGTGATTGTGGTAGAGGGTGGTAATAGTTGTGATGGTGGTAGAGGGTGGTAGTGGTTGTGATGGTGGTAGAGGGTGGTAGTGGTTGTGATGGTGGTAGAGGGTGGTAGTGGTTGTGATGGTGGTAGAGGGTGGTAGTGGTTGTGATGGTGGTAGAGGGTGGTAGTGGTTGTGATGGTGGTAGAGGGTGGTAGTGGTTGTGATGGTGGTAGAGGATGGTTGTGATGGTGGTAGAGGGTGGTAGTGGTTGTGATGGTGGTAGAGGGTGGTAGTGGTTGTGATGGTGGTAGAGGGTGGTAGTGGTTGTGATGGTGGTAGAGGATGGTTGTGATGGTGGTAGAGGATGGTTGTGATGGTGGTCGAGGATGGTTGTGATGGTGGTAGAGGGTAGTAGTGGTTGTGATGGTGGTAGTGGTTGTGATGGTGGTAGAGGGTGGTAGTGGTTGTGATGGTGGTAGAGGATGGTTGTGATGGTGGTCGAGGATGGTTGTGATGGTGGTAGAGGGTAGTAGTGGTTGTGATGGTGGTAGAGGGTAGTAGTGGTTGTGATGGTGGTAGAGGGTGGTAGTGGTTGTGATGGTGGTAGAGGGTGGTAGTGGTTGTGATGGTGGTAGAGGATGGTTGTGATGGTGGTAGAGGATGGTTGTGATGGTGGTAGAGGGTAGTAGTGGTTGTGATGGTGGTAGAGGGTGGTAGTGGTTGTGATGGTGGTAGAGGGTGGTAGTGGTTGTGATGGTGGTAGAGGATGGTTGTGATGGTGGTAGAGGATGGTTGTGATGGTGGTAGAGGGTGGTAGTGGTTGTGATGGTGGTAGAGGGTGGTAGTGGTTGTGATGGTGGTAGAGGATGGTTGTGATGGTGGTAGAGGATGGTTGTGATGGTGGTAGAGGGTAGTAGTGGTTGTGATGGTGGTAGAGGATGCCTTCTTCAGTGATTCTACTAACTCCTCCAATGTTGTTGGCATTACATAGTGCTATAGAAAACACCGCCGCCTCAGCTGCAGCCTTCACCACCATTATGAACAGCTTATACTTTCAGTGGTCCTTATACACCCAACAACAGCAACAGAACACCTGTTGTTACAAACATAATGACTTATTTTATTCATTCTTGAGTATATGTCATGTTTCTATGTTAATATTGTTTATGTCATAGTAGTTGAATTGTGATAGATAAATAAGCCGTAGAGCTGATATTAGTGTCATATTCTCCAACAATAAACTTGCCTCCCTCTCCACTCCACCCGGTCTGCCATACACCAACAAGTCTTTTCAATAAAGGTAAGTGTGATGTTAAATGCTCATTTATACATTTTATTAGTGCTTTATATTTATTTATCATTTTCTGAATGTAAATCTATATTTAAGCTAGGGAAGTGGCTAGGGAAGTGGCTAGGGAAGTGACCCCTGATAATGACTTGGTACCTGGAGTCCTTATGGAGGGGGATTCCCTTTCCAAGCAATAACCACTCTTCCCACTCTCTTCCTTCCTGTCTTCCATACATCAACAACAGCCTTCAATAAAGGTAAGTGTCATGTGTAATGCTCATTCTTTTGTGCATGTACATCTATCTTTTAGGTAAAATTTTTTTTTTTTGCTGTTGATACTTCTGGGTGTCTGGAACGGATTAACTCCATTTACATTATTTCTTATGGGGAAAATGGTTTTGGTTTTGGCCGATTTCAGTTTTGGCTGATGGCTCTGGAATGGATTAAACACGAAAACCGAGGATCCACTGTATTTCAACTTATTTATCTTCAGATATACAGTGAACCCTCACCGTTTGGTGGCTGCGACTTCCGTGAAATCCAACTTTCAGCAACTTTTTCGCCAAAATATAGCCTTGCGGTTCGTAATTGGCCTCGTGATTCAGTGACCGTCTGTTACTCGTCCACCATCAGCGTGCACACAAAGCCAGTCTCCCACACCATTCACAGTGTGCCATTGTTTACCAGCAAGTGACCATCACCCCATGGGTGCATACGATACATTTCATAATAATCCATTGTTTTTTGTGCCTGCAACTGCTTCATAAGTCACTATGGCCAGTAAAGGCTGGTTTGAGAGATTTAAGAAGCATAGTGGCATACACAGTGTGGTAGGGCAAGGTGAGGTTGCCAGTTCAGACAAAAGGGTGGCCGAGAAGTTTGTACAGGAGTTTAAAGGGTACGTAGACACTGAAAAATTCAAACCCCAACAAGTGTTCAATTGTAATGAAACAGGCCTGTTTTGGGAGAAAATACCAGAGGACCTACATCACGCAGGAGGAAATGGCACTCCCAGGACACAAGCCTATGAAAGACAGGCTAACTCTCATGTTTTGTAGTAATGCTAGTGGGGATTGCAAAGTGAAGACTTTACTGGTCTATCACTCTGAAAATCCCAGAGTGTTCAAGAAAAACAGTGTCGCCAATAGTAACTTGTGTGTGATGTGGAAAGCAAACAGTAAGGCATGGATCACAAGGGAAATTTTCCTTGATTGGTTTAATGAAATGTTTGGCCCCAGTGTAAAGAAATACCTCCTGGAAAATAAATTGGAATTCAAGTGCCTTCTGGTAATGGACAATGCTCCTGCTCATCCTCCAGACTTGGAAGAGCAAATGGTGGAGGAGTTTCGTTTTATCACAGTGAAGTTCTTGCCCCCTAATACAACTCATCTCCTCCAGCCCATGGACCAGCAGGTCATTTCAAACTTCAAAAAACTGTACACAAAAGCAGTGTTTCAAGAGTGCTTTGAAGTGCCCTCAGGCACTGAAATGACCCTAAGAGAATTCTGGAAAGATCATTTCAGTATCCTCAGTTGCATAAACCTTATAGGTAAGGCTTGGGAGGGAGTGACTTGCAGGACTTTGAACTCTGCTTGGAGAAAATTGTGGCCAGAATGTGTACAAGAGAGGGACTTTGAAGGGTTTGGGGCTGACCCTGAGGAGCCTATGCCAGTTGTGGAAAGTACTGTGTCACTGGGGAATTCCATGGGGTTGGATGTGAGTTTGGAGGATGTGGAAGAATTGGTGGAGGACCACGATGAAGAGCTAACCACTACAGTGCTGCAAGACCTTCATCTGCAACAGCAACAGACCACAGCTCAGGAAATTGCTTCAGAGGAGGAGGAATAGAGATAGAGCAAGGTGCTTTCTTCAAAGATTAAGGGCATTTGTGCAAAGTGGACTAGTGCAAACATTTATGAATGAACTTCACCCTCACAAAGCTGTTGCAGGCCATGTTGGCAACATGTACAATGACAATGTTGTGTCCCACTTCAGACAAATCTTAAAGAAACGCCAGAAACAGAGCTCTCTGGACAGATATTTTGTGTGACAGGGGTTCATTGACTCTCAAGTTCCCAATGACATTAAAAAACAAAGAAGGGAAGTAACCCCAGATAAAGACTTGGTACCTGAAGTCTTTATGGAAGAGGATTCCCCTTCCAAACAATAGTGCACCTTCATCCTCTCCCCTCCTCCCATCTTCCATTCAAATTCAAATTCAAATTCGAAGTTTATTCTCTATAAGGATTACAATGCTGAGTTTCCATCCACACAGAAGTCTTCAGTAAAGGTAAGTGTAATGTTATTATTATTTTATATGTGTAAGTACTTGATTTCTCATTGTTTTCTGTATGTAAATCTCTATTTAATTTGAAAAAATATTTTTTATATATTTTTGGGTGTCTGGAACGGATTAATTTTATTTCGATTATATCTTATGGGGAAAATGGTTTTGCCGTTCAGCAATTTCGCCCTTCTGCAGACTCTGGGATGGATTAATCACAAAACTTGGGGGCCCACTGTATTGAAAATGCCTACCTTATGCTCACTAACTTTTAATTAACCCTTAAACGGTCCAAACGTATACAGTAAGGCCCCGCTTTATGGCGTTTTGCCTTACGGCATTCCGCTAATGCGGCAATGTCAAATTATGACCAAAATTTGCTATACGGCAAGCAGTCTTTCAGATACGGCGCCCCCCACCTGGTTTGTTTACATTTTCCGTGACCACATCTATTATGTCAGGAAACTTTCCAAAATTTCAAGTGTTTTAAAGTTACTGCATATTTTATATGTACTCTGATAATTATACTTATGTGTACCTGTACCTAAATATACTTACACACTGTGCTGGTGTGCAGGTACACATTAAAATCGCTAAGTCTCTCTCTATTCATGATGCCAATACTACGTGATAATAATCACTCTTGGGCATACTAAATGTCTTATTTTACATCAATATAGGCATTTTCATTAATCCATCTATGATATTTTCCTCAAAATTATACAGTGGACCCCCACTTAACGATCACCTCCAAATGCGACCAATTATGTAAGTGTATTTATGTAAGTGCGTTTGTACGTGTATGTTTGGGGGTCTGAAATGGACTAATCTACTTCACAATATTCCTTATGGGAAAAAATTCGGTCAGTACTGGCACCTGAACATACTACTGGAATGAAAAAAGTTCGTTAACCGGGGGTCCACTGTATATGAAATCCATTACATAGCATATAAACATGATACATACACAGAATAAAAATTGATGTAAATATGAGATTTGTTTACAAAGCAGCTGTGTAGGTAGTGTCGGAAGAATTACGTTTTCTCTAATCAAACACTGGGGGGTAACTTTTCGTATGCCTTTACTCTATGTATAGCAATTCACGACCCTTGTGGGTTTAATGCTTATTATAATAAATAATAATAATAATAATAATTATTATTATTATTAATAATATTATTATTATTAATATTAATACTAATAATAATAATAATATTATTATTATTATTAACCCTTTCAGGGTCCAAGGCCCAAATCTGGAGTCACGCACCAGTGTCCAAGAATTTTCAAAAAAAAATTTCTTATTTTTTCTTATGAAATCGTAGAGAATCTTTTTGTGAAGGTAATAAAACAAAAAGTACGAAATTTGGTGGAAAATTGACGAAATTATGCTCTCGCGAATTTTGATGTGTCAGCGATATTTACGAATCGGCGATTTTGCCGACTTTGACTCCCATTTTAGGCCAATTACATTATTCCAATCAACCAAATTCTTAGCTATTTCACTAGTATTACTTCTATTCTATCGATTGAGCACAAGAAATCGCCAAGTCAACTGTTTCAACTACAAAATAAAGTGATCGGAAATTGTTAATTTGGCCAATTTAACACAAAGTTTAAAATATTCCAATTTCAAAATAGGGTCCAGAATGAACAATGTAGGCATTCCTGGCACTAAACTAACATTTCTTCTGTTCATTAGTTATGTTTTGAGGCTTTACAAATAAATTCCATTTTGATTTTTTATTCACATAATGAATTTTTATTCACACCAAAAAATAGAAGATTTACTGTTATGCAATACTGTAATAATTGTATAAATATCATCACCATATTTGTGAATGTATATTAGACCCACCAGCTGACGTGTATTAGACGTGTGAGGTCGTTTGTTTACTCTTGAATATCGGCAAAAATTTAACATTTCTGCTACTTTGAGCTCAGTTTCAAGCCATTTCCAGTGCTAAAACCAATCAAAATCATCTCTATTTCTGTAATATGTCTTCCATTCTATCAAATGAGACCAAGAAATAGCAAATACAACTATAAAAAACATACGAAAAAACACTGCAAAGTTGCTGTTTTAATCGAAAAATCATGATTTCATTTTTTTTCTCTCATTATACATAGTGTGCTGCAGGATCTGTTTTATGTGGTGCACACATACCACATAGATGTATTCTCTCATATCTAGGCCCAAATGTACCACTCACAGTTTATCAGAGTGAGCTGAGCTCATGGCGTAGATCTACGGTTTGGACCCTGAGCGTAAAGCCGTAGATCTACGGGACAGACCCTGAAAGGGTTAATATTATTATCTTCATTCACTCTAAAAGTGGTGTGTTGCTGTTTGTTTATTCTGAACTAACTTGTACAACTTGTACACAATGTAAGAGTATTTGTATTGTGAGGTAATTATTATTAAAATAAAAAAATATTGAGGTAAATATTTTACAAACTCTTACAAACGTACGCGAATGAACTAAAAGTAGACACATATTAATATGCATTTATTTCGCCTGACCAAGTGATCGTCCACTACCTGTTCAGTTTGTGTTCTTACATTGTCTCAACTCTGTATCTCGTTCTCTCTCTCGTTTACTCTTTCGTTAACTAGTTGGCTCTCATTGACGATGGTGTCTAAGGTTAGCTGTAATAAAAAGAGAAGTCGTAAGCCTCTTGCTTTAAGTGCCAAGTTAGAGGATTATTATTATTATTATTAAAGATTCGCCGGTATTCTCCTGGCCCGGGCTTTTTCCAAGTGGTGGCCCGGCCTTGGCTCCCTCTTTAGGGAGTGTCTGAGACCGAAGTCTCCCATGGGAGGAGGCACAATTACCCCTTCGTCTTTGGGACCAATTGTCCCCTCTGGTCTGCCATCCCCACCCCAAGGGGGCTAATGGGAATGACAGTCTTGGGGGCTTCAAGGTCAGGCTCAGGCACCTACCCTACCCTAGAAGGGTTAGGCATGGTGTCAATCAACCTTAGAGGATGATGGTGTGCCATTCTGATTTTATTCAATAAACACCCTGCCACTCACCTATCACACATTAATATTAATATTTTAAGGTAAGTAATAAGTGTACTCTGTGTGTATCTTACCTTTTATTGTGTTTTTAATGCCTATTTCTATTGCTAACTTAATATAAGTTAGTGTAAACTTGTTGTCTGGCATTTATTGCATATTTTATATGCTCTGATAATAATACTTGTGGAGCCGGGTGGAGGGACAACATTACGTTTTCTCTGCTCAGCCATCAGAGAAAACATGTATGAATCTGCATTTGGCCCAGCCATTCCCCCACTCCGCTTTTGTTTACAATTTTCGGCATGAATTATTCATTACTTCTACCTTCGTTTATGATGGCATCTAAAGGTAGTTGTTAGAAATTATTAAATTCAGTGAACAAGGCATGTCGATGTTAATAATATGGCTCTGGGCCACAGTGTAGGTAGCTGGTAGGTGTAGCCCAGGCTACACCTACCGGCTACATACACTGACTTTATACAAATAAATACTACTCACCTCTCTTCCTATATTAAGACTACACATTTTAAGGTAAATAATGAGTGTACTGTATGTGCATTTTACCTCTCTGGGATGTTTTAAATATCATATATTAAGTATGAGACGGGGAGCCAATGCTACCTACACCTGGGCTACCTGCACCTGACTTCCTACAAATAAGTACTACTCGCCTCTCTCCCTACATTAAGATTACAAATACTTTAAGATAAGTAATGAATTTACTGTGACTGTATTTTACTTCGTGTGTTTTTAATGCCTAGTTCTATTACTAACTAAATATAATTTAGTGTAAACTTGTTGTCTGGCATTTATATGCATTTATAAATGGAAAAAAATGGAGTTCTGCCTTCCGGCGATGTCTGCTTTCCGGCGACAGCCTGGACCCTAACCTGCCATATAAGTGGGGCCCTACTGTATATACGTTCATGCGCGTAGTGCCCCAAACGTATATATATGTTTTCTTTGTCATTCATTCAACATTGCCACAATAAGCCTGAGTCACCTAGACATGAGAGAATGGGTGTGTGCACTCACTGTGCGCCATATTAAAATAATTGGGGATGCCTGGGTACAATATGCTCTTTTTTCCTTTTAAAAGAAAAAGATTTTTTTTTCCTCAAAAAATTTGGGGCGCTACGCGAGTGAACGTATATATACGTTTGGACCGTTTAAGGGTTAAAAACACATAAATATGGTCATAGAGGCCAAGTCCTTTATTACAGTTCATTATGTACTTTGTGGGAACCAATTGTACTGTCATGGAGTGATGACAAAGCAACAAATAAATGCAACTACACTGAACATAATACTCACATATTAGTACTATACAATGTTCTACATAGTATTTACTTGAATCTTACACTAAACATAGAAATACATACATAAACTGTTCTGTTAAGTAAAAGGACACAAATGCAAATACAGTAATGTGACATTTTATTGTGGCAATGTCTTGCTCTCCAGGAGCTTTATCAAGTCATTACATGCCTTGATATATTGTCGGTAATTCTACCTATACGTATTAACCCTTTGACTGTCGCAACCCCAAATCCTGAAGTGTCTCCTGGTGTCACAAAATTTTTGGAAAAAAAAATTATTTTTTTCTTATGAAATGATAGAGAATCTTTACCCAATGGTAATGACACCAAAAGTACAAAATTTGATCGAAAACTTACGGAATTACAGTCCCGTCCCCAGTTGACATGTATTGGACACATGGTGTGATTTGCTTACTCCTCAACATTGGTAAAAATCAAACATTTCTGCTACTTTGAGCTCAATTTCAAGGTAGTTTGCATCGTGAAACTAATCAAAACTATCAAATGAGATCAAGAAAACGAGAATACAACCATAAATACTATATGAAAATACACCTCAAAGTCGGTGTTTAAATCCAAAAACACGGTTGGAGTTTTTTTTCTCATTATGCACTGCGTGCTGCAGGAGTTTTTTTTTATACAGTGCACACTGACCACACAGACGCATTCTCTCACATGTAGGCCTACCAGCTTTCTCCCGCTTGATTTGAAGCCACTAGAATTATTGAGTATATAAGATAAGATAAGATTTCGTTCGGATTTTTAACCCCGGAGGGTTAGCCACCCAGGATAACCCAAGAAAGTCAGTGCGTCATCGAGGACTGTCTAACTTATTTCCATTGGGGTCCTTAATCTTGTCCCCCAGGATGCGACCCACACCAGTCGACTAACACCCAGGTACCTATTTGCTGCTAGGTGAACAGGACAACAGGTGTAAGGAAACGTGTCGAAATGTTTCCACCCGCCGGGAATCGAACCCGGGCCCTCCGTGTGTGAAGTGGGAGCTTTAGCCACCAGGCCACCGGGCCACCGAGCCACCAGGCCACCGGGCAATCGTAAATTTCGCCAATCATAGGGGTATTTTCATATAAACATGGACTCGCTTTTCATAGGTTGACTCGCGAGTCGTAGTTTGTCCGGGACGCGTACCCATGGCGTGAGCCGGGGTGGCAGCCAGTCTGGCATTGATTACCAGTGAGCGAAGGTCCCATCACGTGCTCCAGCGAAATATTTCATAATATTCCATTTATTTTAGTGCTTGCAAGTACTAAATAAGCTACCATGTCTCCAAAGAAAGCTCCTAGTGCCAAGCCTGTGGTAAAGAAGGTGAGAAATACGACTGAATTTAAGAAAACCATCATTGAACAATATGAAAGTGGTACAAGTGTGGCCGAACTGTCCAGGATGTATAAGAAACCCTACACAACTTTATGTTTCATAGTGGCCAAGAAAAAGGAAATCAAGGATGCTGTTGTTGCAAAGGGAGTAACTATGCTGACAAAAATGAGATCACCAGTACTGGAAGAGGTTGAGAAGTTATTATTGGTGTGGATAAATGAGAAACAATTAACAGGAGATACTCTTATGACTTCGATTATTTGTGAAAAGGCTAGGCAGCTGCATGAAGATTTGGTAAAGAAATTGCCTGCAAATAGTGGTGATGTGAGTGAATTTAAGGCCAGCAAAGGCTGGTTTGAGAGATTTAAGAACTGTACTGGCATACACAGTGTGGTAAGGCATGGTGAGGCTGCCAGTTCAGACCACAAGGCAGCTGAAAAATATGTGCATGAATTCCAGGAGTACATAGAAGCTGAAAAACTGAAACCTGAACAAGTGTTCAATTGTGATGAAACAGGCCTCTTTTGGAAGAAAATGCCAAAGAGGACCTTCATTACACAAGAGGAAAAGGCAATGCCAGGACACAAACTTATGAAAGACAGGCTGACGCTAATGTTTTGTGTTAATGCTAGTGGGGATTTCAAAGTGAAGCCATTACTAGTGTACCATTCTGAAAATCCCAGAGTGTTCAGGAAAAACAATGTTATGAAGAGTAAATTGTGTGTGTTTTGGAAATCTAATAGTAAGGCATGGGTCACGAGGGAAATTTTCGTCGAGTGGTTCAATGAAGTGTTTGGCCCTAGTGTGAAGGAGTATCTCCTGGAAAAGAAATTGGATCTCAAGTGCCTGCTAGTAATGGACAATGCACCTGCTCATCCTCCAAACTTGGATGACCTAATTTTCGAGGAGTTTGGGTTCATCACAGTAAAGTTCTTGCCCCCGAATACCGCTCTTCTCCTCCAACCCATGGACCAGCAGGTTATTGCAAACTTTAAAAAACTCTACACAAAAGCAATGTTTCACAGGTGCTTGACTGTGACCACAGACACTCGCTTGACCCTAAAGGAATTTTGGAGAGAACACTTCAGCATCCTCCATTGCATAACCCTTATAGGTATGACTTGGGAGGGAGTGACTACCAGGACTTTGAACGCTGCCTGGAGAAAATTGTGGCCAGATTGTGTCAACAAGAGGGATTTTGAAGGGTTTGGGACTGACCCTAATGAGCCTATGTCTGTTGTAAAATCAATTGTGGCACTGGGGAGTTCCATGGGGTTGGATGTGAGTTTGGAGGATGTGGAAGAATTGGTGGAAGACCACAACAAAGAGCTCACCACAGAGGAACTGCAAGAGCTTCAGCAGGAAGAGCAACACATCGCAGCTCAGAATCTTGCTGCAGAGGAGGAGGAAGAGAGATGGAAGAAGGTGCCTTCTTCAGAAATTAGAGAGATTTTTACTATGTGGGGTAAGATGGAAAGCTTTATGGAGAAACATCGCCCTAACAAGGTTGTTGCAAGCCAAGTTGGCAACATGTACAGTGACAAAGTCTTGGGCCATTTTAGGGAAGTGTTAAAGAGACGCCAGAAACAGAGCTCTCTCCACAGTTATTTTGCGAGACAGGACTCCATTGACTCTCAAGGTGGTCCTAGTGGCATTAAGAAACAGAGAAGAGAAGACAAGCAACCCCAGAAAAGCAATTGGTACCTGAGGTGTTGCTGGAAGGGGATTCCCCTTCCAAACTATAAACAATCCACTCTCTCTCCTCCTCCAGTCTCCCATACACTAAGAAGAATCTCCAATAAAGGTAAGTGTTATGCTGCTAATGTTTCATTCATCATTTCCCACTGTATTGTTTATGTACTACATGTATATTTCATGTAAAAAAATTTTTTGTTTTAATACTTCTGGGTGTCAGGAACGGATTAATTGTATTTACATTATTTCTTATGGGGAAAATTGATTCGTAAATCGTAAATTTCGTTTATAGTAACGGCTTCAGGAACGGATTAATTACGAAAAACGAGGGACCACTGTATATGTCTGAAACACTGGCTTGTAAGACATATATGTACAGCTAAAACAATCACAGAGTTAATATAAACTATTCTGCATACTTTTTACTTAAATTTAAGCTTCAGAATGACACTTTTTTCTTTCAGCCGTATTGGAAAAAGTGCCACAATAAAATAGTTGCAAGGATGGCTGGCCCTTCTTTGTTTCCTCCACTACCACTGCAGTATCTCCTCTGGTGGAGCTAAAAGGCACCTCGGCCACCCCGCCTTGCATGCAGCTTATAGCACACGATCTTGATAGTGGGAATAAATGTCTCTCTGGCCACTCCATCGTGTGTGCATGCTCTATTGGGTTACTGAGCCCTCTAGGGTTTTAATTACATAGGATTCTATTTTAGATGCGCTAATCCTCAAGTTAGGTAGTAGGTAGTAGGTTGGTAGACAGCATCCACCCAGGGAAGTACTACCGTCCTGCCAGATGACTGTGAAACAAAAACCTGTAACTGTTTTGCATGATGGTAGGATTGCTGGTTTCTTTTTCTGTCTCATAAACATGCTAGATAACAGGGATATCTTGCTACTCCTACTTACACTTTGGTCACACTTCACAGACACGCACATGCATATATATATACATACATCTAGGTTTTTCTCCTTTTTCTAAATAGCTCTTGTTCTTCTTTATTTCTTCTATTGTCCATGGGGAAGTGGAAAAGAATCTTTCCTCCGTAAGCCATGCGTGTCGTATGAGGCGACTAAAATGCCGGGAGCAATGGGCTAGTAACCCCTTCTCCTGTAGACATTTACTAAAAAAGAAAAGAAGAAAAGCTTTATAAAACTGGGATGCTTAAATGTGCGTGGATGTAGTGTGGATGACAAGAAACAGATGATTGCTGATGTTAAGAATGAAAAGAAGTTGGATGTCTTGGCCCTAAGCGAAACAAAGCTGAAGGGGGTAGGAGAGTTTCAGTGGGGGGAAATAAATGGGATTAAATCTGGAGTATCTGAGAGAGTTAGAGCAAAGGAAGGGGTAGCAGTAATGTTAAATGATCAGTAATGGAAGGAGAAAAGAGAATATGAATGTGTAAATTCAAGAATTATGTGGATTAAAGTAAAGGTTGGATGCGAGAAGTGGGTCATAATAAGCGTGTATGCACCTGGAGAAGAGAGGAATGCAGAGGAGAGAGAGAGATTTTGGGAGATGTTAAGTGAATGTATAGGAGCCTTTGAACCAAGTGAGAGAGTAATTGTGGTAGGGGACCTGAATGCTAAAGTAGGAGAAACTTTTAGAGAGGGTGTGGTAGGTAAGTTTGGGGTGCCAGGTGTAAATGATAATGGGAGCCCTTTGATTGAACTTTGTATAGAAAGGGGTTTAGTTATAGGTAATACATATTTTAAGAAAAAGAGGATAAATAAGTATACAAGATATGATGTAGGGCAAAATGACAGTAGTTTGTTGGATTATGTATTGGTAGATAAAAGACTGTTGAGTAGACTTCAGGATGTACATGTTTATAGAGGGGCCACAGATATATCAGATCACTTTCTAGTTGTAGCTACACTGAGAGTAAAAGGTAGATGGGATACAAGGAGAATAGAAGCATCAGGGAAGAGAGAGGTGAAGATTTATAAACTAAAAGAGGAGGCAGTTAGGGTAAGATATAAACAGCTATTGGAGGATAGATGGGCTAATGAGAGCATAGGCAATGGGGTCGAAGAGGTATGGGGTAGGTTTAAAAATGTAGTGTTAGAGTGTTCAGCAGAAGTTTGTGGTTACAGGAAAGTGGGTGCAGGAGGGAAGAGGAGCGATTGGTGGAATGATGATGTAAAGAGAGTAGTAAGGGAGAAAAAGTTAGCATATGAGAAGTTTTTACAAAGTAGAAGTGATGCAAGGAGGGAAGAGTATATGGAGAAAAAGAGAGAGGTTAAGAGAGTGGTGAAGCAATGTAAAAAGAGAGCAAATGAGAGAATGGGTGAGATGTTATCAACAAATTTTGTTGAAAATAAGAAAAAGTTTTGGAGTGAGATTAACAAGTTAAGAAAGCCTAGAGAACAAATGGATTTGTCAGTTAAAAATAGGAGAGGAGAGTTATTAAATGGAGAGTTAGAGGTATTGGGAAGATGGAGGGAATATTTTGAGGAATTGTTAAATGTTGATGAAGATAGGGAAGCTGTGATTTCGTGTATAGGGCAAGGAGGAATAACATCTTGTAGGAGTGAGGAAGAGCCAGTTGTGAGTGTGGGGGAAGTTCGTGAGGCAGTAGGTAAAATGAAAGGGGGTAAGGCAGCCGGGATTGATGGGATAAAGATAGAAATGTTAAAAGCAGGTGGGGATATAGTTTTGGAGTGGTTGGTGCAATTATTTAATAAATGTATGGAAGAGGGTAAGGTACCTAGGGATTGGCAGAGAGCATGCATAGTTCCTTTGTATAAAGGCAAAGGGGATAAAAGAGAGTGCATAAATTATAGGGGGATAAGTCTGTTGAGTATACCTGGTAAAGTGTATGGTAGAGTTATAATTGAAAGAATTAAGAGTAAGACGGAGAATAGGATAGCAGATGAACAAGGAGGCTTTAGGAAAGGTAGGGGGTGTGTGGACCAGGTGTTTACAGTGAAACATATAAGTGAACAGTATTTAGATAAGGCTAAAGAGGTCTTTGTGGCATTTATGGATTTGGAAAAGGCATATGACAGGGTGGATAGGGGGCAATGTGGCAGATGTTGCAGGTGTATGGTGTAGGAGGTAGGTTACTGAAAGCAGTGAAGAGTTTTTACGAGGATAGTGAGGCTCAAGTTAGAGTATGTAGGAAAGAGGGAAATTTTTTCCCAGTAAAAGTAGGCCTTAGACAAGGATGTGTGATGTCACCGTGGTTGTTTAATATATTTATAGATGGGGTTGTAAGAGAAGTAAATGCGAGGGTCTTGGCAAGAGGCATGGAGTTAAAAGATAAAGAATCACACACAAAGTGGGAGTTGTCACAGCTGCTCTTTGCTGATGACACTGTGCTCTTGGGAGATTCTGAAGAGAAGTTGTAGAGATTGGTGGATGAATTTGGTAGGGTGTGCAAAAGAAGAAAATTAAAGGTGAATACAGGAAAGAGTAAGGTTATGAGGATAACAAAAAGATTAGGTGATGAAAGATTGGATATCAGATTGGAGGGAGAGAGTATGGAGGAGGTGAACGTATTCAGATATTTGGGAGTGGACGTGTCAGCGGATGGGTCTATGAAAGATGAGGTGAATCATAGAATTGATGAGGGAAAAAGAGTGAGTGGTGCACTTAGGAGTCTGTGGAGACAAAGAACTTTGTCCTTGGAGGCAAAGAGGGGAATGTATGAGAGTATAGTTTTACCAACGCTCTTATATGGGTGTGAAGCGTGGGTGATGAATGTTGCAGCGAGGAGAAGGCTGGAGGCAGTGGAGATGTCATGTCTGAGGGCAATGTGTGGTGTGAATATAATGCAGAGAATTCGTAGTTTGGAAGTTAGGAGGAGGTGCGGGATTACCAAAACTGTTGTCCAGAGGGCTGAGGAAGGGTTGTTGAGGTGGTTCGGACATGTAGAGAGAATGGAGCGAAACAGAATGACTTCAAGAGTGTATCAGTCTGTAGTGGAAGGAAGGCGGGGTAGGGGTCGGCCTAGGAAAGGTTGGAGGGAGGGGGTAAAGGAGGTTTTGTGTGCGAGGGGCTTGGACTTCCAGCAGGCATGCATGAGCGTGTTTGATAGGAGTGAATGGAGACAAATGGTTTTTAATACTTGACGTGCTGTTGGAGTGTGAACAAAGTAACATTTATGAAGGGATTCAGGGAAACCGGCAGGCCGGACTTGAGTCCTGGAGATGGGAAGTACAGTGCCTGCACTCTGAAGGAGGGGTGTTAATGTTGCAGTTTAAAAACTGTAGTGTAAAGCACCCTTCTGGCAAGACAGTGATGGAGTGAATGATGGTGAAAGTTTTTCTTTTTCGGGCCACCCTGCCTTGGTGGGAATCGGCCAGTGTGATAATAAAAAAAAAAATAATAATCCTCAAGTTTTTATTGAGGATTGATTAAGACGTTGCAGACACTGCACCTCTCCAAGTGATAATTACTGCACCAAACATGACACCTTCTGGGTCCACAGACTGTGTCTTTCCTTGATAGCAAATCACCATTGTCTTCAGATAGATGTTGTAAGTGTAGCTTCTGAGTTGCCCATCTTGCAGTCTTCCTAAATTGTCCTGTGTCATAATATGCAGTCTTCTGTCAATATTGTTCTGCCATGATTGCTATATTAGTGTCATTAGAAACCTTTACATCCAACACGAAAGCCTTCTTCTTTTCCATGTCACATATGACGAGATCTGGCTTTAATGTCCTGCTTGCAGTTGCAATATGTAGTTCCTTCATGACTGCTTGCTTCTTGTCATTGCAGTTCATTGCTAGAGCATAGGCTATATTGTCATTAAGTCTGAGGTATACCTGGAGTAAATGGCCTAGTGATTCATTTTGCTGACATCCTTCACAGATGTATTTAGCTGTCTCCCACCTCAAGCACATTTCACCTTAATTGGCATTAAATTATGTTTGATTTTTAATGCATCGATGTATGCTGCTCCTCTCATGAGAATAGTCTCACTTGATATCCGTTTATGAACCTGGGGGACCACATGATGTTCTTTTAGGCCTGCACCTTCTACAGAGTTCACCAACACATTCCTCTATTCCTTCATTTCTTGCTTCCTTGATGTTACCACCACATTCTTCACACTACTTTTACCAACAAACCTTAAAGTCTTAATGGTATTATGGTGTATTGCCAGCACCTTAATGATCTTGTCATTTGCATTATGAAATGCATTTAACCTGTTCTTTCTCAGTATAGGCAGTCTTGTTAAAAGACACACACATCCTAACCCCCCCCCCAGCAGCTGGCACATAAAAGCTACCTATGGGGGTGTCCTTGGGAAATTTAAACTGCTTTTTTATCATTTGTCTAATGGCTTTGTCCAAAGCCCTCAGAGTGTTTTGACAGATGCCATTCAGCACCATAGTATGAATGTTCAAGTATGCTTGTTCAAGAAGAACATCTGTTGTTGAGGTTTGAGCAGAGCTTCATCCAAGGACTTCAGCTTTACTTGTAACCTCTGAATATTTGGTTTCCCACTCCCAGCTGAAGAGAAGTGCATACCCAAGTACTTGTATACTGCTGTTGGTCTCAGTGCTTGTACCAGTTCACCATTTATCTCTGTTCTAGATGTATCCAAATACCACGTTTCATATTTGGTATGGTTCTGACTTTCAATGCTGCACACTTCTGTGGATTAATTTCTAGTCTGGACACTGCAAAATGTTTCAAAAAAACATTTAGCTGTTTCCTCATACCTTGTTTCGACTCTTGTTAGCAACACCACATCATCAGCGAAAGCAATGGCAGTCACTTTCTCATTACATCCAGATAATAACCAACCACACTGATCATCTAATAAACCATACCATGGGCGGGGATAGAACCCGCGATCAGAGAGTCTCAAAACTCCAGACCGTCGCGTTAGCCACTGGACCAGCTAGCCGCAATAAGATTCGTCCAACTAGGTATATTTCTACACCATAGGAAGGTTAGCATAGGCATGGTGCCTATGTTAACCTTCCTATGGTGTAGAAGCCTACCTAGTTGGATGAATCTTATTGTGGCTTGCTGGTCCAGTGGCTAACGCGACGGTCTGTAGTTTTGAGAGTCTCTGATCGCGGGTTCTATCCCCACCCATGGTATGGTTTGTTTGCAATCGTATCATTACGATTTCGTGAGCCATGATCATCTAATGCCGTAAGGGTTTCATTAATTACAATGTTAAATAGAATACATAACAGGGGGATCCCCCTGTTTTACACCTATATTTTTACCATCCAGTCCTAACATGTTAGCAGAGGCCTCTGTATAAGTTGACATTACATAATAACAACAAATGGTACTCTGTGTATTTCCAACGCCTTTTTCACTGACGAATGATTTACAGAATCATACTCCTTTAGATCTAAGAACATGGCATATAAATGTTCTGTTCTACTCTTACTCTCACTAATGATGGCATCTAACAACATTACATTCTGAGTAAGGTCATCTATTGGCAGAAAAGCTCTTTGTGCCAACTGAAGTGGAATCCACTTCACACATCTAACTGCTAATATTTTATGGAACACCCTAGCAATAATGCTGAACAATACTGACCTGGTTCATCCAGATTATCCAGTTAGGTAACAAAACAGTTCTTGCTTTTCTAAACTGCTTTGACAGGTATCCTATATAGAATCAGATGTTAAAGAGCTCTACTCACAACTGATCCAGAAGCATCTTCATATCACTTAATCTCCATCCATCAGGACCCGGTGCTGATGTTTGAATCCGCTACAGCTCTCTTAAACTCCTCGATCTCTATGAGTAGCTGCAGCTGCCATAATGGGTCCTTCACTAGCAGATGTCTTGATCCTATATCATCTGACTGGCAAACAAACTAAGCTAGAATTCCTGAAGCTGTTCATTAGGTACTGTTAGGTTCTCAGGTGCTCCCACTTGTTGCCATCTGCCTTCTAAGACAACTTTGGTACACTTCAGCCTGTCTTTGTTGTACATCATTTGAAGATCTCTATAAATCTGTATTTTTTGAGCTCTTCTCCCACCTCAAATGTTGTTTTATCAGGGAGGGTTTCTTGATATTCTCTTATTAGCCTCTTAACTACAAATTTAATAATCTCAGTAGTCATGTCCATTGTCTTTTTCATCGAGGCTATACAGTCCATTGTAAAACCATCATCCCTTATTTCCTCCCTCATTTGCTTCACAATATATTGTATCTAGTATGTGTGTTGTGTAAGCATATGTTGTGTTGGTCCATCAATATTGTGGGAGACATTAACTCCAAATAACCCACCCCTCCCTTCACTTTCATCACCCTCAGCAACATGCTGCAGGACATCTTGCATCAAATTCAAAGGACCACCACCATCAATAATAACTTCCGACATCAGTCAGTTAACTAATGCCTTATAAAAATTAGATCTTCTATGACCTTTAATTGGTTCCAAGGGTCTATTGGGCTGTAATTCATACAACATCATATTAAACCTAACTTGCATCCCTTAGGATTTTAACCTCAGACCTGGCTAATAAGTACTCCTCTTCCTTGGTTCATCTCTCCTTAGAATAAACCGAGCTACCAGCTCTCTTCATTCCTTTATCATATTCATCAGGGTGTTTAGTTCATCTATGGACTGATAAACCAGCTTTAGACCGAAAGGTACCACCACAATTAACTCAAAGGAACAGAGCTCCGTCACCACCACCGGCCATTACACAGAAGAGACACTTACAATGAGAACAAAGAAATCTAAGACCACACACAGAACTAGAGAGAAACTTGCTCACTCATAAACACCCATAGGACTAAATTACTTTACAAAAGGCTCTGTGTGGAAAAATTATACAGGATTGGCTGCTATAATCACAGTCCAATCCAACATTACCGACTTCCACCTGGAATATATTCGGAGATACTGCATTAGGATGTTAATAATTTGCTCACAGAGAACAGGAAATGGTGCACCAGATACTGGTCACCAAGAATATTGGACTTCACGTCATGCAATGCTCTACCTAGTGTTGAATTGAAACATAAGTTCTTGAAATGTTTGTTAAAACAACATTACCTTATAACTGGGATAATGTTCTTTGGTGTAAAAGATTATCATTGGTCCAACTGGAAAAATATTTCAAACACAATAGACACAGATCTAGGCATGCTAAATAACTATGCTGAGAATTTTTTTTTTTTTAATGAAAACTCATATTTACTGTTATTTTAGATTTGGGAAAATGATGTCTTCCACATCTGAAAGATTGATACAACTATTTATTCTCTAGACAGTTTTTCACTCTTTTTTCTACATAACTTTTCTTCAGGTAATGTTTATGCCTCTTACTACAAAACATCTTTCCAGGTAACTGTCATGCATCTTACTAGATTACACACTGTAAAATCTTCCAATCACATTACATGCTTTCAAGATTCTCTTCCCATATGACTTCTCCTTTGTTCAAGTCAATTACATTTTTGTGAGAAAGATTTATAAGTTGGACCCTAACATGACTTCTAACTTGCATGAATTCTCATGTGTTTTACTAAACTTGACTTATCGAAAAATGCTTTTGGGCACTCTGAACACTGATATGGTTTCTCTCCACTGTGAATTCTCATGTGGTACACTAAGCTGGATTGATCTGAAAACTTTTTCATACACTCTGAACATTTATATGGTTTCTCTCCAGTATGAATTCTCATATGTCTTACTAAATTAGATTTTTGGGAAAAGGCTTTTAAACACTCTGAACACTTGTGTGGTTTCTCTCTACTATGAATGCTCATGTGGTTTATCAAACTAGAGCTTAGGTAAAAGTCTTTTAGACACACAGAGCACTGATATGGTTTCTCTCCAGTATGAATTCTCATGTGTTTCACTAAATAAGGTTTATCTGAAAACTTCTTTTGACACTCTGAACACTGATATGGTTTCTCTCCAGTGTGAATTCTCATGTGTTTTACTAATCTAGAGTTAAGGGAAAAGACTTTTAGACACTCAGAGCACTCATATGGTTTCTCTCCAGTATGAACTCTCATGTGTTTTACTAAACAAGATTTTTGGGAAAAGTCATTTAGACATACTGTACAAAGATAAGGTTTCTCTCCAGTATGAATTCTCATGTGTTTTGCTAAATGAGATTGATCTAAAAATTCTTTTAGACACTCAGAGCACTGATATGGTTTTTCACCACTGTGAATTCTCTTGTGTTTTGACAAACTAGACTTTAGATAAAAGTCTTTTAAACATTCTGAACACTGATATGGCTTCTCTCCAGTGTGAATTCTCATATGCTGTACTAAATAATGTCTACCTGAAAAGTCTTTCAGACAAACAGAGCATTGATGTGGTTTCTCTCCAGTATGAATTCTCATGTGTTTTACTAAATAAGGTTTATCTGAAAACTTTTTTTGACACTCTGAACATTGATAAGGTTTCTCTCCAGTATGAATTCGCATATGTTTTACTAATCTAAATTTTAGGGAAAAGTTTTTTAGGCACTCTGGACACTGATATGGTTTCTCTCCAGTATGAACTCTCATGTGTTTTACCAAGCAAGATTTTTGGGTAAAGTCTTTTAAACACATTGTACACTGATAAGGTTTCTCTCCAGTATGAATTCTAATGTGTTTAACTAAATAAGACTGATCTGAAAACTCTTTTAGACATTCTGAGCATTGATATGGTTTTTCTCCAGTATGAATTCTCATATGTTTTGATAAGCCAGATTTTAGGGAAAACTCTTTCAAACATTGTGAGCACCGATATGGGTTTTCTTCCGTATGAATTCTCATATGCTTTGACAAGCTAGACTTTAGGGAAAATTCTTTTAGACACTCTGAACAATGATATGGTTTCTCTCTATAATGAATGTTCATGTGATTTACTAAACTATTTTTTAAGGAAAAGGTTTTTAAACACACGGAACATTGATGTGGTTTCTCTCTAGTGTGAATTCTCATGTGTTTTACTAAGCAAGATTTTAGAGAAAAGTGTTTTAAACACTTTGAGCAATGATATGGTTTCTCTCCAGTATGACTTTTCACATGCAATTCTAAACAAGATTTTTGGGAAAATTTTATAAGACACACTGAACAATGAAATGTTTTGCCTTTATGAATATTCATCAGAGATTTGCATTGAGATTTTTGTGATACTTCATTTAGGTACTGTGAATACTGACGTAGTTTGTCTTCTGAATAAACCTGAATTTGTGATGCTTGAATACATTCATTTCCAAGTATTTCAGACATAATGAGCAATGACTTAATAATCTTCTGGGTGAATTATAATTTATGTTCCTTCCTCTAAATTATTTTTTTTTTTTTACTATTTTAGCCATGGTGAAAATTGACATAATAATCTTCAATATGAATCATAAATTAATTTTTGACAGTATTTCATTACACTGCCAACCAACAAATCTCTAATACTGTATGGTTATACTATAAAAAAGGCAAGCAATAAACCCATAAGGGTGATGTAAAAGCTGATCACCTGGAAGAGCACTTAAATATAGTACATACTTGAATTAAAATATTTGTTGCTAAAGCTGTCAAATCAGTTTTAAAACTGTACACTGATAAAAATTTTATTGGTATAAACTCTCAAGTACGTTACAAAAGTCAAGCTACAAACGACTGAATGCTTTTTTCACTTTATTGCAGTCTTGATGCTTCATAAACACTCAAGTTATTGCTACAATGATCTTACATTATGTTAACTGACATGTGACAAGCATAATTAAAATGTATATTGAGTACATATAAAGCTCACTTAATGTAAAGGAGGGGTGTTAATGTTGCAGTTTAAAAACTAGTGTAAAGCACCCTTCTGGCAAGACAGTGATGGAGTGAATGATGGTGAAAGTTTTTCTTTTTTGGGCCACCCTGCCTTGGTGGGAATAGGCCAGTGTGATAATAAAAATAAAAAAAATTAATGTAAAATTTGATATGACAAAATCAGGGATAATACAAATGACTCAAGAAGTTACCCACATACATTGCATCTTCTTCAGATACAACATTTATCTTTTTTCTGATAAATGACATGGTATATAACTTAATTATTTATTGAAACAGGAGGTTTAACCAATGTCAGATGCAGTATGGCAAACTGACTGTAAAATGCTGGAATGTTAGGGAGAGAAAATGAAATTAATTCAAATTATTATGTCTTAGAGCACTATGATGATACAGGTATTTGACAGTGAGAGAGAGCAGTGAGGAGAAAAAGTGAGATGGAGCAATAAGACAGAATGGGAATTATTTACTAAATAGAATGCAGTTACTTCTATTACTAGTGAACAATCGTCACACACAGTGTTTCTTCTCTATAATACTAGTTATGTATTTATTACTAGTGCACAATGGTCACATAAATAGTACTCTCACTATAATGCTAGTTATATATTTATTACTAGTGTACAATGATCACATAAACAGTACACTCACTATAACAGCAGTTATTCATTTAACATTTATAGCACTAACATTGCACTTGTCATTTGCTAAAACATCAAACAAATTCAGTATATTTTCTCTGAAGCAAGAAATAACTTACACACACTTCAAGCTGATGCTACTACAGGTATAGGATTCTTTTTAAAAAGTTTTTGTTTGAGAGACAATATGCATGTAACAAAATCTAAATGAGAATAAGTGTTAACACTGACTGTCAAGATTGTGGGATTAACAGTACTTATGTCACTTACATGAACTTTATGACACTAATGTTGATACTATAATGCAATTACTCTGGTGTCAGGATGACCGGTAGTATTGACACTATAAATGTAACTCCTCTGGTGCCATGATGACCTGCAAAAAGAAACAAATGATATCGAAAACAGAATTACAAAATAATCAACTATAATCTTTCAATAAACTTAAACTAGAAGAACATGTACAGCCTCTCCTCACTTAACAACGGAGTTCCGTTCCTAAGACCACATCAGTAAATGAATTCATCGCTAAGTGAGGAGCATACTATAATGGTAGTGGGTTTGTGTAAACCATCTCTAAAATTGTTTTAATGTCACCTTTGGACCAGTTATAACATTTTTAGTATATTTTTAAATGTTTATACAATAGTGTACTGTATGCTGTAATACACAGAATATAGGAAATCAGCTCTAATTTACATTATTTAGATATGCATGCTGGTCAGAGAGCCTGTCGTAAGTCCAGGTCATCGGTAAAGGAGTGCAGTAGGGACCCACTTATATGGCAAGTTAGGTTCCAGGCTATTGCCAGAAAGCTGACATCGCTGGAAAGCATATAAATGCATATAAAGCATATAAATGCGTATAAATACCAGATAACAAGTTTACACTAACGTATATTAAGTTAGCAATAGAACTAGGCATTAAAAACAACAAAAAGTAAAATACACACACAGTATACCCATTATTACCTTAAAATATTTGTAGTCTTCATGTAGGGTAAGAGGTAAGTCATATTTATTTGTAGGAAGTCAGGTGAGGGAGGTATGGTAGCCAGCCAGGTCAGTCCACCCCACCCCATCCACACGTAATATAATATGACATTTAAAGCTCCCCAGAGCGATAAAATACATATACAGTAAGATCCCACTTATACGGCAGGTTAGGTTCCAGGCTACTACCAGAAAGCGGACATCGCTGGAAAGCAAAACGCCATTTTTTTCCACTTATAAATGTGTATAAATACCAGATAACAAATTTACACTAATATATATATTAAGTTAGCAATAGAGCTAGGCATTAAAAACAATAAAAAGTAAAATACACACACAGTGCACTCATTACTTACCTCAAAATATTTGTAGTCTTAATGTAGGGTGAGAAGTGAGTAGTGTTTATTGTAAGAAGTTGGGTGTGGTAGGTATGGTAGCCAGGCAGGTCATCCCACCCTACCCACAAGTAATATACAGTGGACCCTCGCTTTTCGGCCGTAATCTGTTCCAGAAGCTCGGCCTAAAAGCGAAATGGCCTAAAAGCAAAATAATATTTCCCATAA